>NC_064881.1:55286616-55413727 GCF_929443795.1 Astur gentilis
GGACTCTCTCAACCAGTGCCTCAGCGAGGCCAAAGTTTGCCCTCTGGAAGTCCAGAGCGCTGGTTTTGCTAACCCCCTTCCTTGCCTCACCAAGAATTGAGAATTCTGTCATTTCACGGTCGCTAAGCCCAAGACGGCCTGTGACCATCACACCTCCCACCAGTCCTTCCCTGTTCGTAAACAATAGATCTAGCAAGGCTCCTCCCCTGGTCGGCTCACCTACCGCCTGTGTCGGGAAGTTATCTACCACACGCTCTAGGAACCTCCTAGACTGTTTACTCTCTGCTGTGGCATATTTCCAGCAGGTGTCTGGACAGTTGAAGTCTCCCACGAGAACAAGGGCACACGATTCTAAGACTACTGCCAGCCGCTTGTAGAACGATTCATCCGTCACTTCGACCCGGTCGGGCGGTCTGTAACAGACTCCCAGCACAATATCTGCCTTATCGGCCTTCCCTCTCATCCTCACCCATAAGCGCTCCACCTTGTCATCGCACTCTGGTAGCTCTGTACGGTCCAAACCCTGCCTAACATAGAGAGCCACCCCACCACCTCTTCTACCTTGCCTATCCCTTCTGAAGAGCTCGTAGCCATCCGTCGCAGCACTCCGTTCACGGGAGTCGTCCCACTGTGTTTCTGTGATGGGGATTAAGTCATATGTATCCTGCAGCATGATGGCTTCCAGCTCCTCCCGTTTATCGCCCGTGCTGCGTGCGTTGGCATAGATGCATTCGAGCTGGCCTATTGAATCCACCCCTAACGTCGGCACATGCTGCCCCCAGGCTCATCTCTGGTGCACCTAGTCTTATCCCTTACCCCCTTCAACCCTAGTTTAAAGCCCTCTCTATGAGCCCCGCTATCTCACAAGCGAGGATTCTTTTACCCCTTTGAGATAGCTGAATACCATCTGTCGCTAGCAAGCCCGGTGCCGTGTAGACCTCTCCATGATCAAAAAACCCCAAACGCCACTGATGGCACCAGCCTCTGAGCCACGTAATCACCAGGTGTGGTTTCCTGTTCCTTTCAGTATATTTCCCTGCCACTAAGGGATTGAGGAAAACACTACCTGTGCTCCTTCCACTGATCACCCTAGTGCCCTGCCAGCTGCTTGTAGAATGGTTCATCCGTCTCTTCAGCCCGGTCAGGCGGTCTATTACAGACTCTCAGCACAATATCTGCCTTATCGGCCTTCCCTCTCCTCCTCATCCTGTGGGATGGGTCAGGACTGCATATTGGGCCCTCTGTCCCCCTCAGAAGGGAGTTGCCTATGACAATTACCCTCCTTTTTCTTTTTTTCAGAGGCTTTGGGAATGCGTGGGGCTGCCCGACTGAGCCTAGGCGCCTCCCTGGATAGGGCGTCACCTACACCCTGATCTTCATTGACCTGGTCCTCAAGTTCCAGAGCCACGCTCCTGTTGCGTAGGGGCAACTGGGAAGGTGAGGGAGACCGGGAGGGGACTCGCCTGCCTCCCCGAGCAGGGACCTGTATCCATTCCCCTGCATCTCTTAGGTCCCCTCCTGCCTGGTGGCGAGGGGGCAGGGGAACCTCCGCTTCTCGCGGAGCCTCCATCTGCTGCCTCTGCCCCAGGGATGGTAGGGTGTGGGTCCACCAATCTATCTCCCTCTCACACTCCCTGATACTCCTCAACCTTTCCACTTCCTCCTTCAGCTCTGCCACCAGGCTGAGCAGATCATCTACCTGGTCACATCTCACACAAGAGGTGTCCCCGCTGCCCTCCAGCATCAGTGATAGACTCGGGCACTCCCCTCAGCCAGATACCCGGACAGCTGCACGTTTACATGGGAGCTCAGCCCGCGTCACCACGTTTTTCCTAGCGATGGCTTTCACCTCAGTGGTAGTGATACCGGGGTCCCCTTCTGAGGACGATGCCCACCGCTTCAGTAGCCTGCTTGAGCTGGGAAGGGGGGGGGGGCTGCGCCCTGCCTGCACGAACTGCCACGCAAAGTGCCGCACCACTGTCGCGGTAGAGACGGACACGACAAGTAATGGATCACGCAAAATGGCTACTTTATTGTTCTAACACACCTTTTTATCCCCTTCTTCAGAGTATGTGTTAGTATATGATTGGCTTAGTTAGTAACTAACAATTCATGATTGGTGAGTTTGTCAGGACGGTTCTTCTTATCACTATCTTGTTTTTGTACTGGTCTTCTCGGATCTTTCCAGACTTCTCAAGGATATACTACAAGCTGCTCAAGGTCGCGCTGTTCTTGAACTGTCAGGAATTCCGTAGACTCATTGCATCCCCTGACACACCACGGCACGCCTTTCTGACGCACCACGCCCTGCTTGCCAAGCTCCCGGTCGCTGGCGCTCCTCAGGGCCATTTAAATCTCCCACGGTTGCCCCTGGCAATGCCCACGCCGCGTCAGCCTCTCTCGCGAGAGCTGCCTGCTCTGCACGGTTCCTCTGCTCTTCCCCAGGGCTCCTGGGCCTCGGGAACCTCCTGGTCCGCCTCAATCTAGCGCTTAGCCGCCAACTTACCATTGCGTCTGCTGGCCTCGCCAGTGACCAATGTGATTTTAATAACTACATTGTTATTGCATTTAACGAGCTAATTTCCTACCTAGTTTAGAGACACACGTGTCTTTTTCTGTCTGCGCCTCAGAAAAATTAAGATTAACTCCTTACCTGGTCACATTGCCGATGCAATAGTTGTAGCTGTAGTACAGGCGCAAGTAGTGTCATTTCCTGGGGGGGTTACTTTCTCTGTTCAGGGTCTCATTTGCTGTAAATTTAAGGCAGGTGAGAACACTCCTGCTGCTCCTCCAGCTGACTCTATAACTGCTGGTGGTTTGCCCTTCCCCTTTCCCAGGGGATTGTGCTAAGGGTGGTGGGCGGAGGCTCGGGGCTCTTTGAGCCACAGCCTCTGCTGAGGGAGCTCATTGTGCTCCTGGGTTTCTCTGGTGTTGGTGCTCAGCTCTTCCTTGAGTGCTTTGCAGCTTTTGAGCTGGCGCAGCCCTTTGGGGAAGAGGTGTCTGCCTGAGGTAAGATCTTCAGGACCAGTCAAGGTTCAGCAGCATGTGTGGTAGAAAGTAACACTTGTATGCAGCTGCTTCCCCCCGCCCCTTTCTTTTTCTTCAGGTCCGTAGTTTTGTTTTGAGCGTTCAGGGGTAGAAAGATGGTTTAATAGTAGGCATTGTTTGTTTGTTTTTAATTCTTCATGCAATGTGTTTTTTTGGAATTCCCAACTTCATCGAAAAAGGAACCTTGTTTTCTTCACGAGTTCTGCTGTATGCTCTGTACATTGGTGATACCTCTTAACGGGAGAAAGAGGGCAGAAGGGCCGTGAGGCACAGTGCCCTTCAGGGTTTGGGATGCCTTTCCTCATTGCCCACAGAATGCCACGTTGTCCCTAGAATCTTTGCAGCTTGTGGCAGGCCCCTCGTAGATTGCAAGCCTTGGGACTGGACTTTATTTTGTGGGCATGTAGCAGAGCTCGGAGTCTCTGGGGAGCTGTAGGTTAGGAGGTTCCCCCAGAGTGGAATTGCTGTTGCAGATGATCCCAGATGAGTTTACCTGCTGTGGATTACCTAGTTGGAGCCCCTGGTGAAGGTAAACCTTATGCATGACCCCCCCAGCCTGTGCATGTTCTTGCGCACATAGCTTACCACCGCAAATTATCCATCTAACCCACCTTCCCTGTGAGTTTTTTCCCATGCTGATTGGTGGGGGCGTCACCCCTTCCCCCCACTGGCTGTGTATCCCCGAAGTTCCATGTTTTCTTGGTGTCATTTGTGGCTGCCCCGACCCCCCCCTACCTGCAGGGGTGTGGCTTCTGCTGACCCTTTCCTGCATGACTGCAGGGGGTGTCGTTGCCCCCCTGCCCTGTCCTTGTAGGGCATGGCTGCTGCCTGGTGTCCCTCCCCCCCCCCCCCCATGTATTTCCATGTGTTTTTTGTGGTGTCTTTTGTGCTCTTGTACCTCTGTTAAGGGAGTCAGCTGGAGACATGCTCAGGGGGACTCTGCATCATTGGCTATTCACAGTAAAGAATTTGTTTTGCAACCAGAGATATTTTGGAGATGGAATTCTTAAGGGATTGAATTCTGCTCTTTGATTCATTCCTATCCAGAAGGTAGTTCTGGTAGAAGTAAGGTGGTATGCACAGCCTTGCTAGAAATGAAGCGTAACCCCAGAGTGTTTTGGCTTTTTTATAGGAAACAGAAGCCCATCAATTTTGATAACAACAACGTCATTGCATTTAATGAGCTAGTTTCCTACCTAGTTTGGAAGGGCATCTATCATTTTCTGTCTACACCCCAGACAAATTAAGTTGAATTCCCTACCTGGTCCCATTGCTGATGCAATAGGTGTAGCTGTAGCACAGGAGCAAGTAGTGTCATTTCCTGGGGGGGGGGGGGGGCTGGGGGGTGTGTGTGTGTGTGGGGTGGTTACTTTCTCTGTTCAGGGTCTCATTTGCTGTAAATTTAAAGCAGGTGAGGACAGTGCTGCTGCTCCTCCAGCTGACTTTATAACTGCTGGTGGTTTGCCCTTTCCCAGGGGATTGTGCTAAGGGTGGTGGGCGGAGGCTCGGGCTAATTGAGCCACAGCCTCTGCTGAGGGAGCTCATTGTGCTCCTGGGTTTCTCTGGTGTTGGTGCTCAGCTCTTCCTTGAGTGCTTTGCAGCTTTTGAGCTGGCTCAGCCCTTTGGGAAGAGGTGTCTGCCTGAGGTAAGAGCTTCAGGACCAGTCAAGGTTCAGCAGCATGTGTGGTAGAAAGTAACACTTTGTCCTGGGTTCAGCTGGGATAGAGTTAATTTTTACAGGAACCTGGGATGTGGGGGGCATAGCTGGGGCAGCTGACCTGAACTAGCCAAGGAGCTATTCCATAGCATGTGACATCATGCTCAGTTTAGAAATGGGGAGCGGGCCGGGTGGAGCGCTCGACTTTCGGTGGGGGAAGTGGCGGAGCGTCGGGTTCCGGGTGGTGAGCAGTTGCACTGTGCATCACTCTTTTTGTTTAGTCTTTCGTTAGTACTGTCGTTGTTGTTGTTGCAATTTTGTTTTGTGTTGTCCCAGTAAACTGCCTTTATCTCAACCCTCAAGGCTCCATTGTTTTTTTTTTCCCTTTTCTCCTCTCTGTCTCCTCCCTATCCCACCGGAGGGGGGCAGGAGGAGTGAGCGAGCGGCTGCGTGGTCCTTTTGTTACTGGCTGGGCTGAAACCACGACACACTTGTATGCAGCCTTTCCCCCCCCCCAACTTTCTTTTTTTCAGGTCAGTAATTTTGAGTGTTCTGTTTCTCGAAATGAGCATTCGGCGATGGAGTTAAGTATTCTTTATTGTAGCGCTGGAAGCACGGGGGATCGCTCCTCCAAACGTGCTTCCTGGCTGGGACTAATTTTATAGGTTAAATACATGTCTTACATATTCATAAAATTATTGAGAAATAATATACATATTCATTGATTTTTCCGAGAAGTCATTAGCATATGTAAATGTCCTTTACGCATGCGTGTTGAAGGTCTTCGGTGGTCTTCTGGAGTCCTCTGGTGGTCTTCCATAGTCTTCCTCACTTGTCCGCTGTTTGGACTTTGTTGTATGAGTTTGCGCAGTACGATCCCCTTCTGGGCCCCACAAACAACTTCTCTGCTTATCACCTAGCTTTTGGCTCAGTCATCACAAGAGACAACATATTTTCTTATCAAACAGAATACCTCCTCAAAGAGGGCATGTTATTTTGTCTTATATTACAGACATGGGAATCCTGTGCTTTATGTCCTTGGCTTGTCTACGTAAATCAACTTACGGAGGCAGTTGTTAACCTTCTAACAAATTGCTGAGTCATTTATTTAGCAACACACTGAGTCTAAACATACGTTCTATTTCTACATCTACTAGGCCTAGTGTCAGTCTCTGCATCAGTTCAGGGGGAGAAAGATGGTTTAATAGTATGCATTGGTTTTGGTTTTTTGAGGTTTTTTTGGTGGTTTTTTTTTTTTTTTTTTTTTATTATTAATGCATTGTGTTTTCCTCAAATTCCCAACTTTATTGAAGAAGGAACGTTGTTTTTTTCACCAATTCTGCTAAGTTGTTGATATCTCTCTTAACGAGACCGATGGTGATATTGTTTAGCAGGGGTTAGGGTGAGCATCTTGTATGTATTTGTATATGGAGTTTTAGTATTTCTGAAGAAAGCAGAAGGGCCGTGAGGCACAGTGCCCTTCAGGGTTTGGGATGCCTTTCCTCATTGCCCACAGAATGCCACGTTGTCCCTAGAATCTTTGCAGCTGGTGGCAGGCCCCTCGTAGATTACAAGCCTTGGGACTTGACTTTATTTTGTGGGCATGGAGCAGAGCTCGGAGTCTCCGGGGAGCTGTAGGTTAGGAGGTGCCCCCAGAATTTGGGATGTGGCTCAGAAGAGCGGCTCCTGAGGAGTAGCCACTGAAGGGGGTTCAGGGTTGCAAATTGAGGGCAGGAGGTGTCAGGAAGCAGTGGGGTTCCTTTCCTGACAGTTGAGGAGAAGAAAAGGGGTTTCTTAAGTTTTGGGACTGCTGGAGAAAGGGAGGAGGGTTCACCGGCCCTTCTCAGAGGAGTTTTGCAGTTGGATTTGAATGTCATAGAGTCGTAGAATGGTTTGGGTTGGAAGGCACCATAAAGATCCTCTAGTTCCAAGTCCCCCAGGGACACCTTCTGCGAGACCAGGTTGCTGAAAGCCCCATTTGACTTGGCCTTGAATGCTTCCAGGGAGGGAGCATCCGCAGGTTCTCTGGGCAACGCGTTCCAGTGCCTCACCACCCCTAGTGAGAAACGTCTTCCTAACGCCTAAACTAAATGTACCCTCTTTAGGACTAAAGCCGTTACCGCCTTGTCCTATGGCTGTACACCCTTGTAAAAAGTCCCTCTGCAGGTTTCTTATAGGCACCCTTTACGTACCGTGAAGTCTGCTCTAAGGTCTCCCGAAAAGCTGCGTGCCGGTGAGCGGTCCGAGAAGGTGAGGCGGTCGTCGGCCGGGTCGGTGTTGAATAGCAAAGTATTATGGGGCTGCTCGGTTCAGCGTTTACCTTCTGTTGTGGAGGTGCTGTGTGGGCTGTCTTTGAATTGGATGAGCGTTTGAGGTGAGCTGTGGATTAGCGAGGAGGAGCGTGGGACCGATGGCTTCTCATGAGTGCCACGCTAACGTGGTTTCTCTCGGTACCTTAGGTACCACGAGTGATGACGGCTGCAGGGTCTGAGTCTGGAATGAGCGGGGAAGCGAACACAGTGGCACTCGTGAGGAGGGGGGAGTTGGGGAAGTAGTTGGCGTTGGCCAGCGGGATGCCTACTCCCGTTTCTGTTTTGTTTGTGTTTTTTTCATTGCAGATGTTGAAGAGCAATGTGTCCCCTTGAGGAACATCCCAGTTAGCCCGTGTGGTTTTGTGGAGGCTGGATTTGGACCCTCGGCCCTCTGAAAGTTAAGTTGAGGGACCAGGCTGGGAGGAAGGGACAAAGCTGGGGATTGCAGGGAGGAGTTTTAAAGTTAGCGCAGGAGAGAGGGCTGTCCCAAAGCAGTCGCCTTTGCGCAGGTGAAGGGAGCGCGGGTTGCTTTTCAGCACGAGACCCGTGTGTGCCGGACCGGGCAGTTCCAGCCCGTGTCCGTGGTGGCGTGTAGTTTGTGTAGTCTGTCTTGTGCGCTTAGACCTTCCTCGGGTCTCGATGTCCTTGTCGTGCTTTGCGCCGGAGGAGCGAGGCATGCGCTTCGGGTGCTGTCCCTAGGGTTTCGAATGCTCTTGCTCATCGGCCCGGTGCCAGTCGGGTGCTTCTTTTCTTGTACTCGGAGCTCTAAAGCATGGATCGGTCTCGGCGGGTTCCGGTCGGTGCTCTACGGCAGCATTGTTTCGGGCTGCATCGGCAGCTCTGCTCTCTAGCCGTCCGTTTTCTCGGACTGGGACTTCTTCCCCGCATCCTGACATCCTTAGGTCTCGATGCCAGGCTTCTGGCGCATCTGTCGTCTGGGTTTTGATAGTGCTGTCTTGTAACGGGCCGTTCTGTTTGACTCCTCTTCTCTGGGTCTGCCGTGGAGCCTCCTGGCCTCGCGGTTGCGGCCCGTAGGTCATCTTGCTTGACGGTGCCTCCCGTCCGGGGGTCATTCTTCTTGCCGAGAGTTTTCTCTCTCTTTGAATCACCTCGTTGGTAGCGTTCCACATGGTGACGTTCTGCACACGGTGTGCTTGGCTTGGAGCTGCTTTGCCCGGGGATGTAGAGTCAGGGGTAGGTGGAACAGCGATAAGAGTCTACGGGTGAAACGTTGATGTGCCTAGACCGTTTAGGCGAGGGTTGTACAGTCATCTGGGCTCGAGTAGCCATCAGCGGGCTGCGCGGACAGCCGTGCCGATAGTGTTTCACGGAGACGATTGGAGCCGTGTGGCAGGGGCTGTTGAGGGGCAGTGAAGCGGATTTGACTCTCCAAGGTGTTAAGACTTGCACGTGATGGGCTCCAAGTTTGGCCCTGGGTTTTTTTTTTCTGGCTGGTGGGGTGTAGGGTTTAGGGTTACTCCATGCGGGGCCCGGACAATAGAACACCAGTATGATGATTAAAGTCGCCCCTTTATTGAGCTTAGCTGATCATTCTTATACAATTCTCTAAGTTGTTTAGAAGCTTTGATTGGCTGCTGCACGCAAGCATGTGGTGTCCACGCGCACAAGCGTAAGTGGTGATTGGTTACATCGATACTGTCCACGGGTATAAACCTAAGATACAGATAGTTATACTCGCTCTGTACACGCACATACACACAGGATATAATTGGCGATGTTAGAGCATGCAAAACTTGTCTTAGTCCAATCGGTCGAGATAAGCCCCTGAATTGAGGTCGGTTGTGCCAAGTTCCCTTTATCGTGGAATGTGCACCTGTGTTTTTCTAATTGGGATCTTTCTTCTGTCTTCTTCTTTGTTCTGTTCAGGGCCTTCAAAGGTGTCTGGAACGCTCTTGCGACCATGAGCTACTTTCAGGCCCAGTAACTAAGTTCCATATAATTGAACCCTACAGTGGGGGGGGGGATTGGTTTTTGTTGTTGTTTTTGTTTCTTTGTTTTGTTTTGTTTTTTTTTTTTAAATGACAGGCTGTAGCTGGACTCCAGATGGACTTTGTAGATGGAATCAAGACCTCTGGAGTTGTGAAGCTCTTGCTCTGCATCCAGGTGACTCGTTCAATATGTTTGTGGGGTGTTTTTTTTCATATGTGGAGGGACAGGATGCGTCCCACAGAGCGATGGGGAAAGGCAGCAGAGCGCTGTAAGGAGGTGGGTCCGTGAGTTGAGTTGGAAGGAAGATGCGTCCGGTGGCTCTATGAGACTGCTTTGCTTTGCTGTGTTTTGCAGTTTTCTTGCATTGTATTGGTCTGTATTTGCCTTTGCCCTGTGGTGTTTTGTTGTGTATTTGTATTGACTGTCATGTGAGACTGTCTCGCATTGCCTGGCCCTGCATTGTGTTTTGTATTGCAGTGCTCTGTACTTGTATGGATTGCCACCTGAGGCTGCCTTGCCTTCTGCGGTTCTGTATTGGTTTTGTATTGTTTTGGTCTGTACTTGTATTGACTGTCACGTGAGAGTCTCTTGCATTGGCCCTGTTCCGTTTTGACTGGTATGGCAGTGCTCTGAGTTGTTTTGCCTTGACCGAGGTAAGAGTACTGCCTTGTATGGCATTACATTTGCATGTGAATTACATGGCTCTACGTTCGTGTGTGTCTTGTATGGCATTGTAGAGGCAGCATAGAAGGTTTAATGTCTTTGGGCTCTTTGCATGCAAAGAGTTGAGGGGATCGCAATTGGACTGTGAACTAGCATTGAGTAAGGCAGGAACTGGGCAATGGTGTTCATCTTGTTTATGCGGATGCTTTGTGGCAGGTCTCTAGAACTGGTCAAGGCCTTGAGGTCTGAGTAGCAGCGTGACGGGTCTTGGAGCGATCGGTAACTTTGGGAGAGCTCTGTGTTTGTGATGCTCTGTTTTTTTTTCAAGTGCCGTGGAGGACACTGGCTGTAAGGATGTGTTGTTTTTGGAATAGGTGGGAAGCAGGGTAGGGGAGCGGTGGAGGACTTGACTTCTCTCTCAAGGATGAAGTGTCTGTTGACAAGCTTTGTGTGTTGTTTTTGCAGGTGATGACAGGGCACGAGAGGTGCTTGAAGGAACCTTGCATTTAGGTGACATGGCTGCTATGGAGGTTGGACTGTGACACGTGGCACTGTGAAAGCTCAGTATCGAGTTGAACATGCACGGATGGTGGAGATGATGGTGCGTATTGAAACGTTGGTGTAACGGAAGGGCAGTTTGTGGGGAGTCTGGTTGGAAGGAGGTTGGGCTGGGGCCCGGGTTTTTGCAGGTAGGGCGATTTTTGAGGCCCCCGCTGCTGCAGGCACAGGGTGACGGCCTCTCCAGGCCTGTGGGCGGTAGGATAGATGAGGTGAGAGTGAGGGCTGGCGTGCATGTCGTCTGAATGAGTGGTGTGTTGTGAATGTGTCTAACCTTGTTTAGGGTTATGTGGTTTAGACTTTTTGGTTTTTTTTTTTTCCCTTTCAGGTTGGATGTAGAGTTGAGATGGTTTTTCAGGGAATTACGGAAAAAACCCCAAAAACATAGAATAAAAAACCCCAGCTGGGATCTGGGTTGGTTTTTGGTGTGTCCTCCCCTGCCCCAATTTTTTTCTTTTCCCTGGTCCCAGCTGCTCCATGAGGCAATGTTGATCGCCAATGTTTGGACTGGGGTCTGCCTCGGGCCCGGGTTTTCAGAGGCAGGGCGATTTTTTTTTTTTTTTTTCAAGGCTCCCGGGAACGCCGTTACCGTGGACCGCTCCCCTGGAACCTGGTAATTGCCAGTCAGCGCAGGGAAATATGTTGTTCAGTGGATGGTCTTTGGAAGACAGTTGAGGATTTTGTGGGCGAAGGGTGGGGGGAGTTGGACTAGATGGCCAGCATGGAGTAGGCCAGGGTTGTGAAGTGCGTGAGTGTAACTCTATTTGTCTGTGGTGGGTTTTTAAAAAAAAATATTTGGGTGCTGTTTGTAGTTTGTGATGTAATGATATGTTTTGAATTTCTGGTTTTGTGTCGAGGTGTGGAAGTAGACAGTCTGTCAAGATGAGCGGAGCTCGCTCGTTTGCTGCCCGGGAATGGGGATAGTGCAGGTAATGTCACCTCAGGGAGTAAAGCTTCTGGATGTGCAGCGACGGATGTAATGGGAGCGAGGAATGTGGAAAAGACCACTCCGTAAAGCACTGCAGGTACTAAATAGTGGCATTTCTTCTTCAGGTAATGCTAGATTTTTTGGAGTTTAAATGTATTTGTAAAAATAAGGATTAAAAGAGGACTAGAACTAATAGTGTCAAATATTTGACGAGTGAGGCCGTAAAGTCTTTTCTATATATTGTAGAAAAAGAAGGTTGTAGAATTGGACTTTAAATACTGACGTAGCTGAAAGTATGTGGAATGAGTAATGGACCAAATGAAGCACTAAGAACAAAACGAAAGAAAGACAGGTAATTAGGTGTCCTTGTGGGAATCACAGTACTAATGGCAATCACAAAGGCAAGTGCAGAGCGAAGCATGTGCCCATAGGTAAACTTAGCTGTTGAAGTGAGTGAAAGTGTCTGTTGGAATTAGGCATCCAAGGGCGAGTTGTAGATACCTTGAGGTAAATGTAGCTGCTGCTGGGTTAATGGAAAGGGGGTGCATTCCTGGCTCCAGTGATTGCACAACTTTGAAATTGGAGCTGTAGCTCCATAAATGTGAAATGGGCTCGGGCGCGGTGCGGCGCCGAAATGGGCTCGGGCGCGGTGCGGCGCCGAAATGGGCTCGGGCGCGGTGCGGCGCCGAAATGGGCTCGGGCGCGGTGCGGCGCCGAAATGGGCTCGGGCGCGGTGCGGCGCCGAAATGGGCTCGGGCGCGGTGCGGCGCCGAAATGGGCTCGGGCGCGGTGCGGCGCCGAAATGGGCTCGGGCGCGGTGCGGCGCCGAAATGGGCTCGGGCGCGGTGCGGCGCCGAAATGGGCCCGGGCGCGGTGCGGCGCCGAAATGGGCCCGGGCGCGGTGCGGCGCCGAAATGGGCCCGGGCGCGGTGCGGCGCCGAAATGGGCCCGGGCGCGGTGCGGCGCCGAAATGGGCCCGGGCGCGGTGCGGCGCCGAAATGGGCCCGGGCGCGGTGCGGCGCCGAAATGGGCCCGGGCGCGGTGCGGCGCCGAAATGGGCCCGGGCGCGGTGCGCCGCCGAAATGGGCCCGGGCGCGGTGCGCCGCCGAAATGGGCCCGGGCGCGGTGCGCCGCCGAAATGGGCCCGGGCGCGGTGCGCCGCCGAAATGGGCCCGGGCGCGGTGCGCCGCCGAAATGGGCCCGGGCGCGGTGCGCCGCCGAAATGGGCCCGGGCGCGGTGCGCCGCCGAAATGGGCTCGGGCGCGGTGCGCCGCCGAAATGGGCTCGGGCGCGGTGCGCCGCCGAAATGGGCTCGGGCGCGGTGTTACTTTTCTTAAAGGGGCTGAGGTACTGTGTAACTCTGAAGCGGGCTTGATAGTGGATTATATGTGTGTAATATGTGAGGGGTTTTTTATTCTGTATTTCACTGTCCCTGTTGTCCTTCCTGTTTTTCTGTTTCCCTGACCCTTTGTGGTGCTCCCTACGCTTTTTATTCATGTTTTCTCTTTCTTTCTCCAATCTGCTGTGCTTTTCATAGTCTCTCTCTATCTCTTGTCATGATTATCGTCTGTCGCGCTATCTTACTTCCTGTCCCATCGTATCACATTGTATCTATTCCTCCTGCTTTTTTCTCCATCTGTCCAGATCCCTCTCCCTTTTTTCTTCTATTGCTGTCCCTCTGCCCTGCTTCCTCTTGCCATCTTTTCTGTATTTCTATCTGTTCCCTTCCCTCTTCCATCCTTTCTAACTGTATTCCCCTCTCGAGCTAGCTGTCCCTTCTCTTTTCTCTCTTCCTCCATATCTCTCTGACAGCCTATCAATCACAGTTGTTTTTTCCTCCAGTGCTGTCCTGCTCTGGCCCTTGTTTCTCACTCTCGTTCTGTCATGCTCCCTGTGTCTTTTTTGAACTCCTCCATCTCTCTCCTGCAGCCTATCGCTATTTTTTTCCTCTGTCATCCCTTTGTCCTTCTTCCAGTCTTTGTGTCTCTCTCCCTTTGTTCTCCCTCCCTTCCTTTTTTTCCTTTCTTGCTACATTTCTGTTCTGCTCCCTAGAATAGAATCAAATTGTCAAATTTGGAAAGGACTTCTAAGATCATTAAGTCCAACCGTCAACCCAACAGCACCATGCCTGCTAAATCGTGTCCCGAAGTGCCACATCTACGTGTGTTTTGAACACCTCCAGGGATGGTGACTCCATCGCTACCCTGGGCAGCCTGTTCCAATGCCTGACAACCCTCTCAGTAAATAGTTTTTTTTCTGATATCCAGTCTAAACCTTCTCTGGTGCAACTTCAGGCCATTTTCTCTCGTCCTATTTCTCGTTACTTGATAGAAGAGACCGGTACCCACCTCGCTACAATCTCCTTTCAGGTAGTTGTAGAGAGAGATAAAGTCTCCCCTCAGCCTCCTTT
The DNA here is from genome assembly GCF_929443795.1 of Astur gentilis. Lineage (NCBI taxonomy): Eukaryota > Metazoa > Chordata > Aves > Accipitriformes > Accipitridae > Astur > Astur gentilis. The sequence goes on from NC_064881.1 coordinate 55,300,143, forward strand.
TCTCCAGACTAAACCACCCCAGTTCCCTCAGCCGTTCCTCATCAGACTTACGCTCCAGGCCCCTCACCAACTCGGTTGCCCTTCTCCGGACGCGTTCCAGCAACTCAACGTCTTTCCTGTAGCAAGGGGCCCAAAACTGAACGCAGTACTTGAGGTGTGGCCTCACTAGTGCCGAATACAGGGGAACAATTACTTCCCTGCTCCCGCCGGCTACGCTATTTCCGATACAGGCCAGGATGCCACTGGCCTTCCTGGCCACCTGGGCACACTGCTGGCTCACATTCAACCGGCTGTCAACCAGCACCCCCAGGTCTTTCCCTGCCGGGCAGCTTTCCAGCCACTCTTCCCCAAGCCCATAGCGCTGCACGGGGGCGCCGCAACTTAAGCGTAGGACCCGGCACTCAGCCTCGCTGAACTTCATACAGTTGGCCTCGGCTCATCGATCCAGACTGTCCATATACCTGCGTAGAGCCTTCCTACCCTCAAGGAGATCGACCCTGCCTCCCAAGTTGGTGTCGTTTGCAAACTTGCTGAGGAGGCACTCGATCTCCTCGTCCAAATAATCGATAAAGGCGTTAAGCAGAACTGGGCCCAACACCGAGCCCTGGGGAACACCACTAGTGACCCGCCGCCAACCGGATTTAACCCCATTCACCACAACCCTCTGGGCTCGTTCATCCTGCCAGTTTTTCACCCAGCAAAGAGTACACTTGTCTAAGACAGGACGTGACAGCTTCTCAAGGAGTATGCCATGAGAGATGGTATCAAAGGCCTTGCTGCAGTCAAGGTAGGTATCATCCACAGCCTTTCCCTCATCCACTAGGTGGGTCACCTGGTCATAGAAGGAGATCGGGTTGGTCAAGCAGAACCTGTCTTTCATAAACCCACGCTGACCAGGCCCAATCCCCTGCTTGTCCCAGACTTGCCACATGAGTGCTCTCAAGGCAAACCGTTCCATAATCTTCCCCGGTACCGAGGTCAGGCTGACAGGCCCGTAGTTCCCCGGATCCTCCCTCCGACCCTTCTCGTAAATGGGCATCACACCGGCAAGCCTCCAGTCCTCTGGGACCTCCCCCGTTGACCAGGATCGCCAATAGATGACGGAGAGCAGCTAGGGAAGCACCTCTGCCAGTTCCCTCTGCCCTCTTGGATGGATTCCATCTGGTCCCATAGATTTGTGAGCATCCAGATGGCGTAGTAGGTCACTAACTATTTCCTCCTGGGGATATATTCTGCTCTTCATCCTCAGCTTCCAGCTCAGGAGGCAGAGTACCCTGAGGATGACTGGTCTCCCTATTAAAGACTGAGGCAAAGAAGGCATTAAGTACCTCGGCCTTTTCCTCATCTCTGGTGGCAACGTTTCCTTCTGTATCCCTTAAAGGATAGATATGTTCCTTGGGATTCTTTTGACCGTTAATGTATTTGTAAAAACATTTTTTGTCATCTCTTATGACAGCAGACAGATTTCCTTCTAGCTGAGCTTTTGTCTTTCTAATTTCCTTTCTCTATGACCTATCGAGATCCCTGCACTCCTCCCAGGTTGCCCGCCCTTTCTTCCAGAGATGATAGATTCGCCTTTTGTTTCCTGACTCCTAGCAAAAGCTCCCCGTTCAGCCAGGCCGGTCGTTTTCCTCGGCGATTGGACTTGCGGCACGGGGGAATAGCCTGGTCCCGAGCTGTTAAGATTTCCTTCTTAAAGAACGTCCGTCCTTCCTGGATCCCTTTGCCCTTCAGGACCGTCTCCCAAGGGACTCTCTCAACCAGTGCCTCAGCGAGGCCAAAGTTTGCCCTCTGGAAGTCCAGAGCACTGGTTTTGCTAACCCCCTTCCTTGCCTCACCAAGAATTGAGAATTCTGTCATTTCACGGTCGCTAAGCCCAAGACGGCCTGTGACCATCACACCTCCCACCAGTCCTTCCCTGTTCGTAAACAATAGATCTAGCAAGGCTCCTCCCCTGGTCGGCTCACCTACCGCCTGTGTCGGGAAGTTATCTACCACACGCTCTAGGAACCTCCTAGACTGTTTACTCTCTGCTGTGGCATATTTCCAGCAGGTGTCTGGACAGTTGAAGTCTCCCACGAGAACAAGGGCACACGATTCTAAGACTACTGCCAGCCGCTTGTAGAATGATTCATCCGTCACTTCGACCCGGTCGGGCGGTCTGTAACAGACTCCCAGCACAATATCTGCCTTATCGGCCTTCCCTCTCATCCTCACCCATAAGCGCTCCACCTTGTCATCGCACTCGGGTAGCTCTGTACGGTCCAAACCCTGCCTAACATAGAGAGCCACCCCACCACCTCTTCTACCTTGCCTATCCCTTCTGAAGAGCTCGTAGCCATCCGTCGCAGCACTCCGTTCACGGGAGTCGTCCCACTGTGTTTCTGTGATGGGGATTAAGTCATATGTATCCTGCAGCATGATGGCTTCCAGCTCCTCCCGTTTATCGCCCGTGCTGCGTGCGTTGGCATAGATGCATTCGAGCTGGCCTATCGAATCCACCCCTAACGTCGGCACACGCTGCCCCCAGGCTCATCTCTGGTGCACCTAGTCTTATCCCTTACCCCCTTCAACCCTAGTTTAAAGCCCTCTCTATGAGCCCCGCTATCTCACAAGCGAGGATTCTTTTACCCCTTTGAGATAGCTGAATACCATCTGTCGCTAGCAAGCCCGGTGCCGTGTAGACCTCTCCATGATCAAAAAACCCCAAACGCCACTGATGGCACCAGCCTCTGAGCCACGTAATCACCAGGTGTGGTTTCCTGTTCCTTTCAGTATATTTCCCTGCCACTAAGGGATTGAGGAAAACACTACCTGTGCTCCTTCCACTGATCACCCTAGTGCCCTGCCAGCTGCTTGTAGAATGGTTCATCCGTCTCTTCAGCCCGGTCAGGCGGTCTATTACAGACTCTCAGCACAATATCTGCCTTATCGGCCTTCCCTCTCCTCCTCATCCTGTGGGATGGGTCAGGACTGCATATTGGGCCCTCTGTCCCCCTCAGAAGGGAGTTGCCTATGACAATTACCCTCCTTTTTCTTTTTTTCAGAGGCTTTGGGAATGCGTGGGGCTGCCCGACTGAGCCTAGGCGCCTCCCTGGATAGGGCGTCACCTACACCCTGATCTTCATTGACCTGGTCCTCAAGTTCCAGAGCCACGCTCCTGTTGCGTAGGGGCAACTGGGAAGGTGAGGGAGACCGGGAGGGGACTCGCCTGCCTCCCCGAGCAGGGACCTGTATCCATTCCCCTGCATCTCTTAGGTCCCCTCCTGCCTGGTGGCGAGGGGGCAGGGGAACCTCCGCTTCTCGCGGAGCCTCCATCTGCTGCCTCTGCCCCAGGGATGGTAGGGTGTGGGTCCACCAATCTATCTCCCTCTCACACTCCCTGATACTCCTCAACCTTTCCACTTCCTCCTTCAGCTCTGCCACCAGGCTGAGCAGATCATCTACCTGGTCACATCTCACACAAGAGGTGTCCCCGCTGCCCTCCAGCATCAGTGATAGACTCGGGCACTCCCCTCAGCCAGATACCCGGACAGCTGCACGTTTACATGGGAGCTCAGCCCGCGTCACCACGTTTTTCCTAGCGATGGCTTTCACCTCAGTGGTAGTGATACCGGGGTCCCCTTCTGAGGACGATGCCCACCGCTTCAGTAGCCTGCTTGAGCTGGGAAGGGGGGGGGGGCTGCGCCCTGCCTGCACGAACTGCCACGCAAAGTGCCGCACCACTGTCGCGGTAGAGACGGACACGACAAGTAATGGATCACGCAAAATGGCTACTTTATTGTTCTAACACACCTTTTTATCCCCTTCTTCAGAGTATGTGTTAGTATATGATTGGCTTAGTTAGTAACTAACAATTCATGATTGGTGAGTTTGTCAGGACGGTTCTTCTTATCACTATCTTGTTTTTGTACTGGTCTTCTCGGATCTTTCCAGACTTCTCAAGGATATACTACAAGCTGCTCAAGGTCGCGCTGTTCTTGAACTGTCAGGAATTCCGTAGACTCATTGCATCCCCTGACACACCACGGCACGCCTTTCTGACGCACCACGCCCTGCTTGCCAAGCTCCCGGTCGCTGGCGCTCCTCAGGGCCATTTAAATCTCCCACGGTTGCCCCTGGCAATGCCCACGCCGCGTCAGCCTCTCTCGCGAGAGCTGCCTGCTCTGCACGGTTCCTCTGCTCTTCCCCAGGGCTCCTGGGCCTCGGGAACCTCCTGGTCCGCCTCAATCTAGCGCTTAGCCGCCAACTTACCATTGCGTCTGCTGGCCTCGCCAGTGACCAATGTGATTTTAATAACTACATTGTTATTGCATTTAACGAGCTAATTTCCTACCTAGTTTAGAGACACACGTGTCTTTTTCTGTCTGCGCCTCAGAAAAATTAAGATTAACTCCTTACCTGGTCACATTGCCGATGCAATAGTTGTAGCTGTAGTACAGGCGCAAGTAGTGTCATTTCCTGGGGGGGTTACTTTCTCTGTTCAGGGTCTCATTTGCTGTAAATTTAAGGCAGGTGAGAACACTCCTGCTGCTCCTCCAGCTGACTCTATAACTGCTGGTGGTTTGCCCTTCCCCTTTCCCAGGGGATTGTGCTAAGGGTGGTGGGCGGAGGCTCGGGGCTCTTTGAGCCACAGCCTCTGCTGAGGGAGCTCATTGTGCTCCTGGGTTTCTCTGGTGTTGGTGCTCAGCTCTTCCTTGAGTGCTTTGCAGCTTTTGAGCTGGCGCAGCCCTTTGGGGAAGAGGTGTCTGCCTGAGGTAAGATCTTCAGGACCAGTCAAGGTTCAGCAGCATGTGTGGTAGAAAGTAACACTTGTATGCAGCTGCTTCCCCCCGCCCCTTTCTTTTTCTTCAGGTCCGTAGTTTTGTTTTGAGCGTTCAGGGGTAGAAAGATGGTTTAATAGTAGGCATTGTTTGTTTGTTTTTAATTCTTCATGCAATGTGTTTTTTTGGAATTCCCAACTTCATCGAAAAAGGAACCTTGTTTTCTTCACGAGTTCTGCTGTATGCTCTGTACATTGGTGATACCTCTTAACGGGAGAAAGAGGGCAGAAGGGCCGTGAGGCACAGTGCCCTTCAGGGTTTGGGATGCCTTTCCTCATTGCCCACAGAATGCCACGTTGTCCCTAGAATCTTTGCAGCTTGTGGCAGGCCCCTCGTAGATTGCAAGCCTTGGGACTGGACTTTATTTTGTGGGCATGTAGCAGAGCTCGGAGTCTCTGGGGAGCTGTAGGTTAGGAGGTTCCCCCAGAGTGGAATTGCTGTTGCAGATGATCCCAGATGAGTTTACCTGCTGTGGATTACCTAGTTGGAGCCCCTGGTGAAGGTAAACCTTATGCATGACCCCCCCAGCCTGTGCATGTTCTTGCGCACATAGCTTACCACCGCAAATTATCCATCTAACCCACCTTCCCTGTGAGTTTTTTCCCATGCTGATTGGTGGGGGCGTCACCCCTTCCCCCCACTGGCTGTGTATCCCCGAAGTTCCATGTTTTCTTGGTGTCATTTGTGGCTGCCCCGACCCCCCCCTACCTGCAGGGGTGTGGCTTCTGCTGACCCTTTCCTGCATGACTGCAGGGGGTGTCGTTGCCCCCCTGCCCTGTCCTTGTAGGGCATGGCTGCTGCCTGGTGTCCCCCCCCCCCCCCCCCCCCCCATGTATTTCCATGTGTTTTTTGTGGTGTCTTTTGTGCTCTTGTACCTCTGTTAAGGGAGTCAGCTGGAGACATGCTCAGGGGGACTCTGCATCATTGGCTATTCACAGTAAAGAATTTGTTTTGCAACCAGAGATATTTTGGAGATGGAATTCTTAAGGGATTGAATTCTGCTCTTTGATTCATTCCTATCCAGAAGGTAGTTCTGGTAGAAGTAAGGTGGTATGCACAGCCTTGCTAGAAATGAAGCGTAACCCCAGAGTGTTTTGGCTTTTTTATAGGAAACAGAAGCCCATCAATTTTGATAACAACAACGTCATTGCATTTAATGAGCTAGTTTCCTACCTAGTTTGGAAGGGCATCTATCATTTTCTGTCTACACCCCAGACAAATTAAGTTGAATTCCCTACCTGGTCCCATTGCTGATGCAATAGGTGTAGCTGTAGCACAGGAGCAAGTAGTGTCATTTCCTGGGGGGGGGGGGGGGGGGGGGGGGGGCTGGGGGGTGTGTGTGTGTGTGGGGTGGTTACTTTCTCTGTTCAGGGTCTCATTTGCTGTAAATTTAAAGCAGGTGAGGACAGTGCTGCTGCTCCTCCAGCTGACTTTATAACTGCTGGTGGTTTGCCCTTTCCCAGGGGATTGTGCTAAGGGTGGTGGGCGGAGGCTCGGGGCTCTTTGAGCCACAGCCTCTGCTGAGGGAGCTCATTGTGCTCCTGGGTTTCTCTGGTGTTGGTGCTCAGCTCTTCCTTGAGTGCTTTGCAGCTTTTGAGCTGGCGCAGCCCTTTGGGGAAGAGGTGTCTGCCTGAGGTAAGAGCTTCAGGACCAGTCAAGGTTCAGCAGCATGTGTGGTAGAAAGTAACACTTTGTCCTGGGTTCAGCTGGGATAGAGTTAATTTTTACAGGAACCTGGGATGTGGGGGGCATAGCTGGGGCAGCTGACCTGAACTAGCCAAGGAGCTATTCCATAGCATGTGACATCATGCTCAGTTTAGAAATGGGGAGCGGGCCGGGTGGAGCGCTCGACTTTCGGTGGGGGAAGTGGCGGAGCGTCGGGTTCCGGGTGGTGAGCAGTTGCACTGTGCATCACTCTTTTTGTTTAGTCTTTCGTTAGTACTGTCGTTGTTGTTGTTGTTGTTGTTGCAATTTTGTTTTGTGTTGTCCCAGTAAACTGCCTTTATCTCAACCCTCAAGGCTCCATTGTTTTTTTTTTCCCTTTTCTCCTCTCTGTCTCCTCCCTATCCCACCGGAGGGGGGCAGGAGGAGTGAGCGAGCGGCTGCGTGGTCCTTTTGTTACTGGCTGGGCTGAAACCACGACACACTTGTATGCAGCCTTTCCCCCCCCCCAACTTTCTTTTTTTCAGGTCAGTAATTTTGAGTGTTCTGTTTCTCGAAATGAGCATTCGGCGATGGAGTTAAGTATTCTTTATTGTAGCGCTGGAAGCACGGGGGATCGCTCCTCCAAACGTGCTTCCTGGCTGGGACTAATTTTATAGGTTAAATACATGTCTTACATATTCATAAAATTATTGAGAAATAATATACATATTCATTGATTTTTCCGAGAAGTCATTAGCATATGTAAATGTCCTTTACGCATGCGTGTTGAAGGTCTTCGGTGGTCTTCTGGAGTCCTCTGGTGGTCTTCCATAGTCTTCCTCACTTGTCCGCTGTTTGGACTTTGTTGTATGAGTTTGCGCAGTACGATCCCCTTCTGGGCCCCACAAACAACTTCTCTGCTTATCACCTAGCTTTTGGCTCAGTCATCACAAGAGACAACATATTTTCTTATCAAACAGAATACCTCCTCAAAGAGGGCATGTTATTTTGTCTTATATTACAGACATGGGAATCCTGTGCTTTATGTCCTTGGCTTGTCTACGTAAATCAACTTACGGAGGCAGTTGTTAACCTTCTAACAAATTGCTGAGTCATTTATTTAGCAACACACTGAGTCTAAACATACGTTCTATTTCTACATCTACTAGGCCTAGTGTCAGTCTCTGCATCAGTTCAGGGGGAGAAAGATGGTTTAATAGTATGCATTGGTTTTGGTTTTTTGAGGTTTTTTTGGTGGTTTTTTTTTTTTTTTTTTTTTTATTCTTCATGCATTGTGTTTTCCTCAAATTCCCAACTTTATTGAAGAAGGAACGTTGTTTTTTTCACCAATTCTGCTAAGTTGTTGATATCTCTCTTAACGAGACCGATGGTGATATTGTTTAGCAGGGGTTAGGGTGAGCATCTTGTATGTATTTGTATATGGAGTTTTAGTATTTCTGAAGAAAGCAGAAGGGCCGTGAGGCACAGTGCCCTTCAGGGTTTGGGATGCCTTTCCTCATTGCCCACAGAATGCCACGTTGTCCCTAGAATCTTTGCAGCTGGTGGCAGGCCCCTCGTAGATTACAAGCCTTGGGACTTGACTTTATTTTGTGGGCATGGAGCAGAGCTCGGAGTCTCCGGGGAGCTGTAGGTTAGGAGGTGCCCCCAGAATTTGGGATGTGGCTCAGAAGAGCGGCTCCTGAGGAGTAGCCACTGAAGGGGGTTCAGGGTTGCAAATTGAGGGCAGGAGGTGTCAGGAAGCAGTGGGGTTCCTTTCCTGACAGTTGAGGAGAAGAAAAGGGGTTTCTTAAGTTTTGGGACTGCTGGAGAAAGGGAGGAGGGTTCACCGGCCCTTCTCAGAGGAGTTTTGCAGTTGGATTTGAATGTCATAGAGTCGTAGAATGGTTTGGGTTGGAAGGCACCATAAAGATCCTCTAGTTCCAAGTCCCCCAGGGACACCTTCTGCGAGACCAGGTTGCTGAAAGCCCCATTTGACTTGGCCTTGAATGCTTCCAGGGAGGGAGCATCCGCAGGTTCTCTGGGCAACGCGTTCCAGTGCCTCACCACCCCTAGTGAGAAACGTCTTCCTAACGCCTAAACTAAATGTACCCTCTTTAGGACTAAAGCCGTTACCGCCTTGTCCTATGGCTGTACACCCTTGTAAAAAGTCCCTCTGCAGGTTTCTTATAGGCACCCTTTACGTACCGTGAAGTCTGCTCTAAGGTCTCCCGAAAAGCTGCGTGCCGGTGAGCGGTCCGAGAAGGTGAGGCGGTCGTCGGCCGGGTCGGTGTTGAATAGCAAAGTATTATGGGGCTGCTCGGTTCAGCGTTTACCTTCTGTTGTGGAGGTGCTGTGTGGGCTGTCTTTGAATTGGATGAGCGTTTGAGGTGAGCTGTGGATTAGCGAGGAGGAGCGTGGGACCGATGGCTTCTCATGAGTGCCACGCTAACGTGGTTTCTCTCGGTACCTTAGGTACCACGAGTGATGACGGCTGCAGGGTCTGAGTCTGGAATGAGCGGGGAAGCGAACACAGTGGCACTCGTGAGGAGGGGGGAGTTGGGGAAGTAGTTGGCGTTGGCCAGCGGGATGCCTACTCCCGTTTCTGTTTTGTTTGTGTTTTTTTCATTGCAGATGTTGAAGAGCAATGTGTCCCCTTGAGGAACATCCCAGTTAGCCCGTGTGGTTTTGTGGAGGCTGGATTTGGACCCTCGGCCCTCTGAAAGTTAAGTTGAGGGACCAGGCTGGGAGGAAGGGACAAAGCTGGGGATTGCAGGGAGGAGTTTTAAAGTTAGCGCAGGAGAGAGGGCTGTCCCAAAGCAGTCGCCTTTGCGCAGGTGAAGGGAGCGCGGGTTGCTTTTCAGCACGAGACCCGTGTGTGCCGGACCGGGCAGTTCCAGCCCGTGTCCGTGGTGGCGTGTAGTTTGTGTAGTCTGTCTTGTGCGCTTAGACCTTCCTCGGGTCTCGATGTCCTTGTCGTGCTTTGCGCCGGAGGAGCGAGGCATGCGCTTCGGGTGCTGTCCCTAGGGTTTCGAATGCTCTTGCTCATCGGCCCGGTGCCAGTCGGGTGCTTCTTTTCTTGTACTCGGAGCTCTAAAGCATGGATCGGTCTCGGTGGGTTCCGGTCGGTGCTCTACGGCAGCATTGTTTCGGGCTGCATCGGCAGCTCTGCTCTCTAGCCGTCCGTTTTCTCGGACTGGGACTTCTTCCCCGCATCCTGACATCCTTAGGTCTCGATGCCAGGCTTCTGGCGCATCTGTCGTCTGGGTTTTGACAGTGCTGTCTTGTAACGGGCCGTTCCGTTTGACTCCTCTTCTCTGGGTCTGCCGTGGAGCCTCCTGGCCTCGCGGTTGCGGCCCCGTAGGTCATCTTGCTTGACGGTGCCTCCCGTCCGGGGGTCATTCTTCTTGCCGAGAGTTTTCTCTTTGAATCACCTCGTTGGTAGCGTTCCGCGTGGTAATGTTCTGCACACGGTGTGCTTGGCTTGGAGCTGCTCTGCCCGGGGATGTAGAGTCAGGGGTAGGTGGAACAGCGATAAGAGTCTACGGGTGAAACGTTGATGTGCCTAGACCGTTTAGGCAAGGGTTGTACAGTCATCTGGGCTCGAGTAGCCATCAGCGGGCTGCGCGGACAGCCGTGCCGATAGTGTTTCACGGCGACGATTGGAGCCGTGTGGCAGGGGCTGTTGAGGGGCAGTGAAGCGGATTTGACTCTCTAAGGTGTTAAGACTTGCACGTGATGGGCTCCAAGTTTGGCCCTGGGTTTTTTTTTTCTGGCTGGTGGGGTGTAGGGTTTAGGGTTACTCCATGTGGGGCCTGGACGATAGAACACCCGTATGATGATTATAGTCGCCCCTTTATTGAGCTTAGCTGATCATTCTTATACAATTCTCTAAGTTGTTTAGAAGCTTTGATTGGCCGCTGCAGGCAAGCATGTGGTGTCCACACGCACAAGCGTAAGCGGTGATTGGTTACATCGATACTGTCCACACGTATGAACATAAGATACAGTTAGTTATACTCGCTCTGTACACGCACATACACACAGGATATAATTGGCGATGTTAGAGCATGCAAAACTTGTCTTAGTCCAATCGGTCGAGATAAGCCCCTGAATTGAGGTCGGTTGTGCCAAGTTCCCTTTATCATGGAATGTGCACCTGTGTTTTTCTAATTGGGATCTTTCTTCTTCTATCTTCTTGTTTGTTCTGTTCAGGGCCTTCCAAAGGTGTCTGGAACTCTCTTGCGACCATGAGCTACTTTCAGGCCCAGTAACTAAGTTCCATATAATTGAACCCTACAGTGGGGGCGTGGGGGGGGAGTGTTTTTTTGTTGTTGTTTTTGTTTCTTTGTTTTGTTTTGTTTTTTTTTTTTAAATGACAGGCTGTAGCTGGACTCCAGATGGACTTTGTAGATGGAATCAAGACCTCTGGAGTTGTGAAGCTCTTGCTCTGCATCCAGGTGACTCGTTCAATATGTTTGTGGGGTGTTTTTTTTTCATATGTGGAGGGACAGGATGCGTCCCACAGAGCGATGGGGGAAGGCAGCAGAGCGCTGTAAGGAGGTGGGTCCGTGAGTGGACTCTGAAGGAAGATGCGTCCGGTGGCTCTATGAGACTGCTTTGCTTTGCTGTGTTTTGCAGTTTTCTTGCATTGTATTGGTCTGTATTTGCCTTTGCCCTGTGGTGTTTTGTTGTGTATTTGTATTGACTGTCACGTGACACTGTCTCGCATTGCCTGGCCCTGCATTGTGTTTTGTATTGCAGTGCTCTGTACTTGTATGGATTGCCACCTGAGGCTGCCTTGCCTTCTATGGTTCTGTATTGGTTTTGTATTGTTTTGGTCTGTACTTGTATTGACTGTGACGTGAGAGTCTCTTGCATTGGCCCTGTTCCGTTTTGTCTGGTATGGCAGTGCTCTGAGTTGTTTTGCCTTGACCGAGGTAAGAGTACTGCCTTGTATGGCATTACATTTGCATGTGAATTACATGGCTCTACGTTCGTGTGTGTCCTGTATGGCATTGTAGAGGCAGCGTAGAAGGTTTAATGACTTTGGGCTCTTTGCATGCAAAGAGTTGTGGGGATCGCAATTGGGCTGTGAACTAGCATTGAGTAAGGCAGGAACTGGGCAATGGTGTTCGTCTTGTTTATGCGCATGCTTTGTGGCAGGTCTCTAGAACTGGTCAAGGCCTTGAGGTCTGAGTAGCAGCGTGACGGGTCTTGGAGCGATCGGTAACTTTGGGAGAGCTCTGTGTTTGTGATGCTCTGGTTTTTTTTCAAGTGCCGTGGAGGACACTGGCTGTAAGGATGTGTTGTTTTTGGAATAGGTGGGAAGCAGGGTAGGGGAGCGGTGGAGGACTTGACTTCTCTCTCAAGGATGAAGTGTCTGTTGACAAGCTTTGTGTGTTGTTTTTGCAGGTGATGACAGGGCACGAGAGGTGCTTGAAGGAACCTTGCATTTAGGTGACATGGCTGCTACGGAGGTTGGACTGTGACACGTGGCACTGTGAAAGCTCAGTATCGGGTTGAACATGAGTGGATGGTGGAGATGATGGTGTGTGTTGAAACATTGGTGTAACGGAAGGGCAGTTTGTGGGGAGGTTGGAAGGAGGTTGGGCTGGGGCCCGGGGTTTTGCAGGTAGGGCGATTTTTGAGGCCCCCGCTGCCGCAGGCACGGGGTGACGGCCTCTCCAGGCCTGTGGGCGGTAGGATAGATGAGGTGAGAGTGTGGGCTGGCGTGCGTGTTGTCTGAATGAGTGGTGTGTTGTGAATGTGTCTAACCTTGTAGGGTTATGTGGTTTAGAGTTTTTGGGTTTTTTTCCCTTTCAGGTTGGATGTAGAGTTGAGATGGTTTTTTCAGGGAATTAGGAAAAAAAACCCCAAAACGTAGAATAAAAAACCCCAGCTGGGATATGGGTTGGTTTTTGGTGTGTCCTCCCGTGCCCCATTTTTTTTCTTTTCCCTGGCCCCAGCTGCTCCATGAGGCAATGTTTATTGCCAATGTTTGGACAGGGCTTTGGCTCGTGCCTGGGTTTTCACAGGCAGGGTGATATTTTTTTCAAGGTTCCCGGGAACGGCATTCCCGTGGAGCGCTCCCCTGGAACCTGGTAATTGCCAGTCAGCGCAGGGAAATATGTTGTTCAGTGGATGGTCTTTGGAAGACAGTTGAGGATTTTGTGGGCGAAGGGTGGGGGGAGTTGGACTAGATGGCCAGCATGGAGTAGGCCAGGGTTGTGAAGTGCGTGAGTGTAAGTCTATTTGTCTGTGGTGGGTTTGTAAAATATTTGGTTGCTCTTTGTAGCTTGTGATGTAAATATATTTTTCAATTTCTGGTTTTGTGTCGAGGTGTGGAAGTGGATGGTCTGTCAAGATGAGCGGAGCTCCCTCGTTTGCTGCCCGGGAACGGGGATCGTGCAGGTAATGTCACCTCAGGGAGTAAAGCTTCTGGATGTGCAGCGACGGATGTAATGGGAGCGAGGAATGTGGAAAAGACCACTCCGTAGAGCACTGCAGGTACTAAATAGTGGCATTTCTTCTTCAGGCAATGCTAATTTTCTGGAGTTTAAATGTATTTGTAAAAATAAGGATTAAAAGAGGACTAGAACTAATAGTGTCAAATATTTGACAAGTGAGGCCGTAAAGTCTTTTCTATATATTGTAGAAAAAGAAGGTTGTAGAATTGGACTTTAAATACTGACGTAGCTGAAAGTATGTGGAATGAGTAATGGACCAAATGAAGCACTAAGAACAAACCGAAAGAAAGACAGGTAATTAGGTGTCCTTGTGGGAATCACAGTGCTAATGGCAATCACAAAGGCAAGTGCAGAGCGAAGCATGTGCCCATAGGTAAACTTAGCTGTTGAAGTGAGTGAAAGTGTCTGTTGGAATTAGGCATCCAAGGGCGAGTTGTAGATACCTTGAGGAAAATGTAGCTGCTGCTGGGTTAATGGAAAGGGGGTGCATTCCTGGCTCCAGTGATTGCACAACTTTGAAATTGGAGCTGTAGCTCCATAAATGTGAAATGGGCTCGGGCGCGGTGCGGCGCCGAAATGGGCTCGGGCGCGGTGCGGCGCCGAAATGGGCTCGGGCGCGGTGCGGCGCCGAAATGGGCTCGGGCGCGGTGCGCCGCCGAAATGGGCTCGGGCGCGGTGTTACTTTTCTTAAAGGGGCTGAGGTACTGTGTAACTCTGAAATGGGCTTGATGAGTGGATAAGATACGTGTAACATGTGAGGGTTTTTTTTATTCTGTATTTCATTGTCCCTGTTGTCCTTCCTGTTCTTCTCTTTCCCTGACCCTTTGTGGTGCTCCCTACTCTTTTTATTCATGTCTTCTCTTTCTCTCTGCATCTCCTGTGCTTTTCATAGTCTCTCTCTATTTCTTGTCGTTATTCTCATCTGTTGCGCTATCTTACTTTGTGTCCCATCGTATCACGTTGTATTTATTCCTCCTGCTTTTTTCTCCCTCTGTCCAGATCCCTGTCCCTTTTTTCTTCTATTGCTGTCCCTCTGCCCTGCTTCCTCTTGTGATCTTTTTTGTATTTCTCTCTGTTCCCTTCCCTCTACCATCCTTTCTAACTGCATCCCCCTCTCGAGCTAGCTGTCCCTTCTCTTTTCTCTCTTCCTCCATATCTCTCTGACAGCCTATCAATCACAGTTGTTTTTTCCTCCAGTGCTGTCCTGCTCTGTCCCTTGTTTCTCACTCATTCTGTCATGCTCCCTGTGTCTTTTTTGAACTCCTCCATCTCTCTCCTGCAGCCTATCGCTCTTTTTTCCCTCTGTCATCCCTTTGTCCTTCTTCCAGTCTTTGTGTCTCTCTCCCTTTGTTCTCCCTCCCTTCCTTTTTTTCCTTTCTTGCTACATCTCTGTTCTGCTCCCTAGAATAGAATCAAATCGTCAAATTTGGAAAGGACTTCTAAGATCATTAAGTCCAACCACCAACCCAACAGCACCATGCCTGCTAAATTATGTCCCGAAGTGCCACATCTACGTGTGTTTTGAGCATCTCCAGGGATGGTGACTCCATCGCTACCTTGGGCAGCCTGTTCCAATGCCTGACAACCCTCTCAGTAAATAGTTTTTTTTCTGATATCCAATCTAAACCTTCTCTGGCGCAACTTCAGGCCATTTTCTCTCGTCCTATTTCTCGTTACTTGATAGAAGAGACCGGTACCCACCTCGCTACAATCTCCTTTCAGGTAGTTGTAGAGAGCAATAAGGTCTCCCCTCAGCCTCCTTTTCTCCACACTAAACCACCCCAGTTTCTTCAGCTGTTCCTCATCAGACTTACGCTCCAGGCCCCTCACCAACTCGGTTGCCCTTCTCCAGACACGTTCCAGCAACTCAACGTCTTTCTTGTAGCAAGGGCCCCAAAACAACGCAGTACTTGAGGTGTGACCTCACCAGTGCCGAATACAGGGGAACAATTACTTCCCTGCTCCTGCCGGCTACGCTATTTCCGATACAGGCCAGGATGCCACTGGCCTTCCTGGCCACCTGGGCACACTGCTGGCTCACATTCAACCGGCTGTCAACCAGCACCCCCAGGTCTTTCCCTGCCGGGCAGCTTTCCAGCCACTCTTCCCCAAGCCCATAGCGCTGCACGGGGGCGCCGCAACTGAAGCGTAGGACCCGGCACTCAGCCTCGCTGAACTTCATACAGTTGGCCTCGGCTCATCGATCCAGACTGTCCAGATACCTGCGTAGAGCCTTCCTACCCTCAAGGAGATCGACCCTGCCTCTCAAGTTGGTGTCGTCTGCAAACTTGCTGAGGAGGCACTCGATCTCCTCGTCCAAATCGTCGATAAAGGCGTTAAGCAGAACCGGGCCCAACACCGAGCCCTGGGGAACACCACTAGTGACCCGCCGCCAACCGGATTTAACCCCATTCCCCGCAACCCTCTGGGCTCGTGCATCCTGCCAGTTTTTCACCCAGCAAAGAGTACACTTGTCTGAGACAGGACGTGACAGCTTCTCGAGGAGTATGCTATGAGAGATGGTAACAAAGGCCTTGCTGCAGTCAAGGTAGGTATAATCCACAGCCTTTCCCTCATCCACTAGGTGGGTCACCTGGTCATAGAAGGAGATCGGGAAGGTCAAGCAGAACCTGTCTTTCATAAACCCACGCTGACCAGGCCCAATCCCCTGCTTGTCCCAGGCTTGCCACGTGAGCGCTCTCAAGGCAAACCGTTCCATAATCTTCCTCGGTACCGAGGTCAGGCTGACAGGCCCGTAGTTCCCCGGATCCTCCCTCCGACCCTTCTCGTAAATGGGCGTCATGCCGGCAAGCCTCCAGTCCTCTGGGACCTCCCCCGTTGACCAGGATCGCCAATAGATGACGGAGAGCAGCTAGGGAAGCACCTCTGCCAGTTCCCTCTGCCCTCTTGGATGGATTCCATCTGGTCCCATAGATTTGTGAGCATCCAGATGGTGTAGTAGGTCACTAACTATTTCTTCCTGGGGGATATATTCTGCTCTTCATCCTCAGCTTCCAGCTCAGGAGGCAGAGTACCCTGAGGATAACTGGTCTCCCTATTAAAGACTGAGGCAAAGAAGGCATTAAGTACCTCGGCCTTTTCCTCATCTCTGGTGGCAACGTTCCCTTCTGTATCCCTTAAAGGATAGATATGCTCCTTGGGATTCTTTTGACCGTTAATGTATTTGTAAAAACATCTTTTGTCGTCTCTTAGGACAGCGGACAGATTTCCTTCTAGCTGAGCTTTTGTCTTTCTAATTTCCTTTCTCTATGACCTATCGAGATCCCTGCACTCCTCCCAGGTTGCCCGCCCTTTCTTCCAGAGATGATAGATTCTCCTTTTGTTTCCTGACTCCTAGAAAAAGCTCCCCGTTCAGCCAGGCCGGTCGTTTTCCTCGGCGATTCGACTTGCGGCACGGGGGAATAGCCTGGTCCTGATCTAGTAAGATTTCCTTCTTAAAGAACGTCCGTCCCTCCTGGACCCCTTTGCCCTTCAGGACCGTCTCCCAAGGGCCTCTCTCAACCAGTGCCTCAACGAGGCCAAAGTTTGTCCTCCGCAAGTCCAGAGCGCTGGTTTTGCTAACCCCCTTCCTTGCCTCACCAAGAATTGAGAATTCTGTCATTTCACGGTCGCTAAGCCCCAGACGGCCTGTGACCATCACACCTCCCACCAGTCCTTCCCTGTTCGTAAACAATAGCTCTAGCAAGGCTCCTCCCCTGGTCGGCTCACCTACCGCCTGTGTCGGGAAGTTATCTTCCACATGCTCCAGGAACCTCCTAGACTGTTCACTCTCAGCTGTGGCATATTTCCAGCAGATGTCTGGACACTTGAAGTCCCCCACGAGAACAAAGGCACGCGATTCCAAGACTACTGCCAGCCGCTTGTAGAATGATTCATCCGTCACTTCGACCCGGTCGGGCGGTCTGTAACAGACTCCCAGCACAATATCTGCCTTATCGGCCTTCCCTCTCATCCTCACCCATAAGCACTCCGCCTTGTCATCGCACTCGGGTAGCTCTGTACAGTCCAAACCCTGCCTAACATAGAGAGCCACCCCACCACCTCTTCTACCTTGCCTATCCCTTCTGAAGAGCTCGTAGCCATCCGTCGCAGCACTCCGCTCACGGGAGGCGTCCCACCGTGTTTCCGTGATGGGGAGTAAGTCATATGTATCCTGCCGCGCGATGGCTTCCAGCTCCTCCCGTTTATCGCCCGTGCTGCGTGCGTTAGCATAGATGCATTCGAGCTGGCCTATCGAATCCACCCCTAACGTCGGCACACGCTGCCCCCAGGCTCATCTCTGGTGCACCTAGTCTTATCCCTTACCCCCTTCAACCCTAGTTTAAAGCCCTCTCTATGAGCCCCGCCAACTCATGAGCGAGGATTCTTTTACCCCTTTGAGATAGCTGGATACCATCTGTCGCTAGCAAGCCCGGTGCTGTGTAAACCTCCCCATGATCAAAAAACCCCAAACGCCACCGATAGCACCAGCCTCTGAGCCACGTAATCACCAGGTGTGGTTTCCTGTTCCTTTCAGTATATTTCCCTGCCACTAAGGGATTGAGGAAAACACTACCTGTGCTCTGTTGGAGCGGCGGATGAATGCACATAAGTCGACCCAATATGAGTGATAGAAGTGATTCCACTTTATTTGCACGGATAGCTCATATTTATACAGTTTGCGATAATTATGTCTACTAGTCCTAATATGATTGGTACATTGCTAATGTTTATTCATTACTAAAACACACCCACTTGTGATTTGCAGCTATGCGTGTTCCGTAACTTTCTCATGGGAACTTCTTCAAAAGTTACTTATGAAGTTATGCCAAGGTCACACCGTCCCTGTCTTTCTCCTGATAACAGCGAGACCAGCTGTTGTTTTTCTCCCAATATCAGTAAAGCCAGCTATTTTCGGCCAAGGCCTAGTCTTGCTGCTCAAACTGACATTCTTTCACGCAGAACTCTGCTCGCACAACTTTTCCACAGGCCCATGTCCTTTTTCAGCAAGCTACTTCCCAACAATTCCCCCTTTTTCTTTTTGTGCGAGTAGAGCTTGGTGTGTCAGCTTTGAGACTCCTCTCATCATGTACCCATACGCAATTTTAACTATTACACAGATTAATATCAATATACCCAACCATCGTAAGGCTTCCTTAATCAATGACATTAGCCGTGGTGTTATCCCACCAAATATTGACTCTAACACCCCATCAAACCAACTAGTTTCTTGCTGGATCTTTGTGTATGTTTCTTCAGCCAATTTATCTGTTTGTGAATAGATTGAGGTGAAATTTTAACACCTGCTGTATTGCCCTTTGCAAAGATATGTGAACACAATTAATTAAACACAGTAAAAACAACATTATACCTAATAAAATACATAAGCACACAAAAAGAGGTTTGATTAATAGCTTTAGCTAGTGACACCCAAACATTCTTACTGTCCCATGGTGTTAACCGATGTGGATCAATCACTGGTGTCACTGTCATGCTGCTTACTACAGTCAGTGTGTTCCATATCAATCTCAGCATAAGGTTTCAAATTTATGGGTAAATCAGGAACGTATCTGCCAGACATGGATGATGTGATTTTTTGTCTAATTGCTGTCAAGGCTTGCCATCCCGGTGCACTTAGTTGTCTTGTAGAAGTTAAGCTATCGCTGCCCCTCAATAAATCCAGCAGCGGCTGTAAGTCTGTATTTGTAATACCACAACAAGGTCGAATCCACTGTAGGTATCCATTTAAATCTTTCTCCCTCTTTTTGTTTTTGAGCAATCCAGGCTTGCTTAATAACTTGGGGTGCCATTTTCCTTAATAAGCTGAACAAGATAAAACTATTACAATAGCTACAATCACAGTAACTACAATAATGCCCATAATTCTTTGAGCCAACCTGTTACCCCTAATGACCCAGACCATGAGGACTATGAGGAAAATGAACCATCCATAAATTCTTGTGCCATCTTGCTCCACGAACTCAGCCCAGCAATCGGTAGGTGCCAGCTTTCCGTGGGCGTCCCCACAGAGGCAACAACGGCCTCACCGTACACCAGCCCGATGCTCTTCGGAAAATCCTGGTATTTATACATTTGCAGAGGAACGGGTTTTAGCACACGTGGCCAGCGGGTGCCAAAAGTCCGCCTCGGTTGCAATCTATGACGCATGCGCTCGCTGGCCAGGCGCGCTGCACGAGTCATAGCCATCTTGTCTATTGGTTTGTGGGCTTTACGATACAGTTGCGATGCGCAGAGAATCTTGACCTGTTATGTTAGCCAAGGTGACCTATACATTAATTTTTGGCTGAGGTGGTATTCATATTGCCACATCATCTATGATGCTCCAGATGATGATGGTCGTGCAAATTGAACAGGAGTCCATCGTGGGCCTGTATCTGTGGAAACACAATCAACCTCGTTCCCAGGTTATTAATGGAAATAGACCTTACCCCTAATTTTGGCTTTAACTAACTTTTACATTTACCCCACACTGTCTTCCCGTAATCACGCTATGTTTAATCAAATTATGCTTAACACACTTTTTACCTAAAGCAAGTTCTATATACAATAAGGCACGCTGTTCTAAAAACCTGTCTGAAGGACTCGGTGTCCGCTAGTAATACTCTGTTAGTTAGAATCTGTCGGATCAGTGGCTTCAGTACCCGCCGGTGCCGTGCCAGTCGCCATTGGGACAATTCCGGGTCCAGCATCAGTGCGAAGCCATGGCTTGACCCACTTAGCCAGGATCTCCCAGTAAGTTTTACTTCTGCTGATCCACACCATTTCCTGGATTCTGGGTCCTTATACATTACCATGATTCCTGTACTTTGTTGCGTCCTTTCTGCCTGTAAAAGAACATGATGCACTACCATTGGTGGGTCTTTGTGATCACCTGTCAATCTAAGATAATTTAGCACAAATAAGGCTTTGGCCAATCATTCCTCTGGGAGTAAGCCCTGGGTTCCCCCCTTTTTGTTTTTGCAGCATGTTCTTTTAGGGTTTGGTTGGCCCATTCGACAATAGCCTGTCCTGTGGGAAGATGTGGAATACCGGTACCACGGTGAATTCCCCACAAATTACAAAATCGAGCAAATCGTGTAGAACCATAGGCTGGGCCGTTGTCCGTCTTAATTTCTTTAGGCACACCCAGTACTGCAAAAGAAGCGTGAAGATGTCATTCAATATGTAAGGCCTTTTCTCCAGTTCATGCCGTGGCCCACATGGCAGCAGGATAGGTATCAATACACACGTGCACAGAACGCTTTGCACCAAACCACGTGACATGGGTGACATCCATTTGCCACAACTGCAATGGCAAAAGACCTCATCGGTTAACCCCACGGCCCAAGCCCAGCCCTTCCTTTTGACAATCAGGGCATGCTTTAACGATACCTTGGGCATCAGTAAGTGGTAAGTCAAATTGCTTTGTTAACATCCTAGCGGGTTGTTAACAGAACGCATATGATTGCCGTGCTTTGTTGAAAACGATTCCCTGGAGGAGGCTCCCGTGGCGCTGCAACCAATTGGTCAACTCTGTCATTTCCCGTTTCTCATCTGCACAGTGTTCTCATACCCAATAGTTCTACCAGAGGGGTCATATCGCCATTAGTGATACCGCAAAGATTCCACACCCACTAGATATCTCCCACAAGCTTCTGGACATCATGTAACGTTGAAATTTCTTATGTTATTTGAACCTTCTGAGGTTTAACACTGCTAACATCTATGTGCCACCCCAAATACTTCCAAGGTGCTGCCTCTTGCACCTTTTCAGGAGTGATTATTACTCCACGATGGCTTAAGATGCCCTGCAATTGAGTTAAAATCTCATCCTGTGGCAAGTTACTGAGGAAACTGCTTTCTTACAGGCTCTGATGCCCAGGCCACATACACCTGACACATCGTGGGGGAATTGCGCATTCATTGCGGTAACACGACCCAATGGTATCTCTTATAGGGATCTGCCTTGTTAATTGATGGTACCGAAAAGGCGAACCGTTCAGCGCCATCTGGGTGCAATCTTTTAGATTTATAATTAACAAATCCCATTCTTCTGGAAGCATAACTGGAGATGGCAAACCTGGCTGCAGGGCTCCCATACTGTCCATCACCGCATTCACAGCTCTGAGATCATGTAACAGTCTCCATTTCCCACTTTTCTTGGGAATGGTAAATATTGATGTATTCCATGGACTAGTAGAAGGGACAACATGTCCCGCTCTCAATTGGTCTTCAACTAACCCTTGTATTTTTAGCAACCTTTCAGAATTTAGCGGCTACTGATCAATCCAAACAGGCTCATCTGTTTTCCAGTTAATTTTCAGAATTGGCTACCCCTCAGTGACCGCTCCTAAAAAGGATGCGTCACTAACATTGCCTTCATTTGGCTCAATAAATCATGGCCTACGAGGCCAAACAAATCAGTTGGGGTAGTCATGACATACGGACACGTCGTAATGTGTTCACCATTGGGGAACACAAATGTAATCGGTAGCTGACTTACTAAGGTGGCTTGTGTGCCCCCTATCCCAGCAATACCAAAATTTGGATTGATCGATGGCCGTGATGGAGGCCAAATGCATCATAAAATAATCGTAACATCAGCTCCTGTATTGATTGTCATCGGTTTCTTGACGACAACTCCATTGGGCCCTTCCAATTGCACTACCTTTTCTGGTTTACCTCTTGTTGTGTCCATGGCAAAGTATACCTGCGGTTTCCCTGTGGAGCCGAATCCACCATCTCCACGTTGTACTTCACCTGGGTTCGGAACGCACGACCTGAATGGAACTAATTGTGCTATTCTGGTACCTTTAGGAATAGAAACAGGAGGGATTACAACATGAATCATAATTTTCACAGTCCCACAATAATCTGCATCCATAAGCCCTGGGAGCACCAGAATTCCTTCTAGAGCTGTTGAAGACTGCCCCATTAAAAATGCACTAAGTCCGAACCCCAATGGTCCCTTTATGTTGACTGCGGTTTCCACATCCACTCTGGAGCTTCCTGCAGTGGCGGATCTGGTGGTTGCGAGGCTGCCTGAGGGCTGGCAGCTCAAGCCCCTTGCATTTGTGTCGCCGCGCGAGGGGCCTTCGCGGTCGGTGTAAAGTTTCCCTTCTTCCTGTATTCTTGGTGGTATGGTTATCTTTCTTACACTTGTTGCAGCACTTACTGTTAACAGTACCTGTACATTTGCTCCTAATGTGTCCACGTTTGCCACAGTTAGAACACTTGACCAAGGGTGTCTTACTGGCCTCGTGTTTCTTTGTAGCTCCTTGGAGAGCTGTGGCAGCATAGGCTACTTTCTGTGAGTCCACTGATTGATCCGTGTATTCTATCATATCAACGACGTCTGCATTTTTCGGCAAATTACACAATGCTTTGCGTGTCTTTTCAGTAGCATTTTCAAAAGCGAGTATTTTGAACATGTTTTCTTTCATGCCCTCGTTCATGTCAGGGTGGTCATAAATTGTATTCTCCTGTTTCACCTGGGTAAAAGCATGGCTGTGCGTATTGTCTGGTATGGTAAGAAAAGCTTGATACGCCAAGATCTGTGATAGATGATGAACCTCAGTGACACATTGTAACTGAGCATTCCCTGATGCGAAGGGTCCAGTACCCATCGGCATCTGCGTGGTTACTCCCCATAGGGGATCTGTTTGTTGTCGTGATGTTGCTTGTTCCCTATCACAGAGCTTCTCCCACTGCCAGAAAAACACTAACATTCGGGCGGGTGTCAAAATCAACTGCGCTAGCTGTTTAATATCTTGAGGTATCAGCAGAAAAAAATGAATTGCAGTATTTGGTGAGTTAACGCAGATTTGATTCCGTACTGACTCACAGCATTCCTTAATTTCTCAATGACCTTCCAGTCAAACACCTCCCATTTTTTCTGTCCATTTGATGCAATAACTGGGAATGCTTGGAGCATAGTCCCTTCTATAATGGCATCTTTTATTACACCCCTCCAATGTCTCTGCCTTTCTTCTGCAGCGGCTATTACAAGCGGCTATTACAGGCGGCTCTGCGTCTATCACGGGTGCGGTTGGTTTCCCCGTCTCTTTTCTGCATTTCCTTTAACAATTCTAACATTGTCTCTTTTTGTTCTATTATTAGAGTAGCCAAGTCCTTGTTTGCATTATTTGAATCAGGGTGTATGCTAGGTATAATTTGTTCATGTTGAACGGTGGTATCTGAGGGCTGGTTTTTCGTAGGCAGATTTTTACTCACTCCCTGATTCTGTAGGGTTTCCTTTAATCGTACGGTTAGGGAGGCTTGGGAACTGTCGGATGGCTGATTAATATCGGCAGTCCCAGGGAGTGGAGCAGAAGTCAAGGGCACAAGAGCAGGCGAACAAGCTCCAAAAAGTCTCTCTCGCTGCATTATGTTTTTCTCCCCGCTTTTCCCTTTCGCTTGCGGTTGGAGAGAGAGAGCAGCAAAAGCAGACACAGACGCTTTACGATCTGCTTTCATTTTTTGCAGAGTTGTCTTAATCAATTTCCATAAAGTTGCAAGATCTTTAACTTCTTTAGACCCATCACTGATTTCATCCCATAGGGAGGTTCCGATAGCATTCCAGGTACTAAGCTCAAAAGCTGTACCCACACTAATTGAAAGGTTTCTGTCCTTGCTTCATTAGTTTTTTAGCTGATTTATCATCATCAGTTACCATATCCCATAATACGTCTCCTAATCTACGCCATTCACTCTCCTCAAATAATAAATCCGGATTCTTAAAGCATCCCTTAACGCGACCCAGCGCGACTAACCCCGAAATTTGCTTAATGCAGTTTACTCCCCGCTTTTCTAAAAAGCACTGTAATAATTTTAGGGCTACCTCTTGATCCATTGCTGGCCGGCTTCTTGATACTCCTGGGTGCTACCTTGATTAAGGCACCTCGGTTAAAAAGTCTTTGCAGCCTTTTTCCAGTAGCCCTCACTGACGGCGAACCCCTTTTGGACGGTCCAGGCACGAGAGTTAACACACCAACCAAGACGATCAGCGTTCGGTTAATCTTTTGCCCCCCGGTCGCTGCTACCGGTGCTTCTCAGTGTCCGTCGCTCCAATTCCCCTTTCTTCGGTCCCCGTTCAGGCGCCATTTGTTGGAGCGGCGGAGGAATGCACATAAGTCGACCCAATATGAGTGATAGAAGTGATTCCACTTTATTTGCACGGATAGCTCATATTTATACAGTTTGCGATAATTATGCCTACTAGTCCTAATATGATTGGTACATTGCTAATGTTTATTCATTACTAAAACACACCCACTTGTGATTTGCAGCTATGTGTGTTCCGTAACTTTCTCATGGGAACTTCTTCAAAAGTTACTTATGAAGTTATGCCAAGGTCACACCGTCCCTGTCTTTCTCCTGATAACAGCGAGACCAGCTGTTGTTTTTCTCCCAATATCAGTAAAGCCAGCTATTTTCGGCCAAGGCCTAGTCTTGCTGCTCAAACTGACATTCTTTCACGCAGAACTCTGCTCGCACAACTTTTCCACAGGCCCATGTCCTTTTTCAGCAAGCTACTTCCCAACAGTGCTCCTTCCACTAATCGCCCCAGTGCCCTGCCAGCCGCTTGTAGAATGATTCATCTGTCTCTTCAACCTGGTCAGGCGGTCTGTTACAGACTCTCAGCACAATATCGGCCTTCCCTCTCCTCCTCATCCTGTGGGATGGGTCAGGACTGCATATTGGGCCCTCTGTCCCCCTCAGAAGGGACTCGCCTATGACAATTACCCTCCTTTTTCTGTTTTTCGGGGGCTTTGGGAACGCGTGGGGCTGCCCGGCTGAGCCTAGGCGCCTCCGTGGATAGGGCTTCACCTACACCCTGATCTTCATTGACCTGGTCCTCAAGTTCCAGAGCCACGCTCCTGTTGCGTAGGTGCAACTGGGAAGGTGAGGGAGACTGGGAGGGGACTCGCCTGCCTCCCCGAGCAGGGACCTGTATCCATTCCCCTCCATCTTTTAGGTCCCCTCCTGCCCGGTGGCGAGGGGGCAGGGGAACCTCCGCTTCTCGCGGAGCCTCCATCTGCTGTTCTGCCCCAGGGATGGTAGGGTGTGGGTCCACCAATCTATCTCCCTCTCACACTCCCTGATACTCCTCAACCTTTCCACTTCCTCCTTCAGCTCTGCCACCAGGCTGAGCAGATCCTCTACCTGGTCACATCTCACACAAGAGGTGTCCCCGCTGCCCTCCGGCATCAGTGATAGACTCGGGCACTCCCCTCAGCCAGATACCCGGACAGCTGCACGTTTACATGGGAGCTCAGCCCGCGTCACCACGTTTTTCCTAGCGATGGCTTTCACCTCAGTGGCAGCCATACCGGGGTCTCCTCCCGAGGATGATGCCCACCGCTTCAGTAGCCTGCTTGAGCTGGGAAGGGGGAGGCTGCGCCCTGCCCGCACGAACTACCGTGCAAACCGCCGCAGCACAGCACACCTTTCTGACACACCACGCCCTGCTTGCCAAGCTCCCGGTCGCTGGTGCTCCTCGGGGCCATTTAAATCTCCCACGGTTGCCCCTGGCAATGCCCACGCTGCGTCAGCCTCTCTCGCGAGAGCTGCCTGCTCTGCACGGTAGCTCTGCTCTTCCCCGGGGCTCCTGGGCCTCGGGAACCTCCCGGTCTGCCTCAATCTAGCGCTTAGCCACCAACTTACCATTGCGTCTACTGGCCTCGCCATTGACCGATGTGATTTTAATAACTACATTGTTATTGCATTTAACGAGCTAATATCCTACCTAGTTTAGAGACACACATGTCTTTTTCTGTCTATGCCTCAGAAAAATTAAGATTAACTCCTTAGCTGGTCATGTTGCCGATGCAACAGTTGTAGCTGTAGTACAGGAGCAGGTATTGTAGTTGCCAGTAAGTGTTGCTTTCTCTGTTCAGGCCCTCATTTGCTGTAAATTTAAGGCAGGTGAGAACAGTGCTGCTGCCCCTCCAGCTGACTTTATAACTGCTGGTGGTTTGCCCTTCCCTTTTCCCAGGGGATTGTGCTAAGGGTGGTGGGTGGGGGCTCAGGGGTATTTGAGCCACAGCCTCTGCTGAGGGAGCTCATTGTGCTCCTGGGTTTCTCTGGTGTTGGTGCTCAGCTCTTCCTTGAGTGCTTTGCAGCTTTTGAGCTGGCTCAGTCCTTTGGGAAGAGGTGTCTGCCTGAGGTAAGAGCTTCAGGACCAGTCAGATTCAGCTGCATGTGTGGTGGAAAGTATACAGCTGCCCTTTTTTTTTTTTTTTTTCTTTTTCTCCCCCCCCCCCCCCTTTTTTTTCAGGTCAGTAGTTTTGAGCGTTTAGGGGTAGAAAGATGTTTAATAGTATGCTTTGTTTGGTTTGTGTTGTTTTTAATTCTTTGTGCATTGTTTTTTCCTGGAATTCCCAACTGTTTTGAAAATGGAACCTTGTTTTTTTCACCAGTTCTGCTGTATGCTGTGTAGAGCTGATGGTATCTCTCTTAACGGGACCGATGGTGACATTGTTTAGCAGGGGTTAGGGTGAGCGTCTTGAATGCATTTGTATATGGTGTTTTAGTATTTCTGAAGAAAGCAGAAGGGCCGTGAGGCACAGTGCCTTTCAGGGTTTGGGATGCCTTTTTTCATTGCCCATAGAATGCCACGTTGTCCCTAGAATCTTTGCAGCTTGTGGCAGGCCCCTCGTAGATTACAAGCCTTGGGACTTGAGTTTATTTATTGGCATGGAGCAGAGCTCAGAGTCTCTGGGGTGCTGTAGGTTAGGAGGTTTCCCCAGAGTGGAATTGCTGTTGCAGATGATCCCAGATGAGTTTACCTACTGTGGATTACCTAGTTGGAGCCCCTGGTGAAGGTAAACCTCATGCATGACCCCCCCAGCCTGTGCATGTTCTTGCGCACATATCTTATGACCGCGAATTATCCATCTAACCCACCTTTCCTGTGAGTTTTTTCCCATGCTGATTGGTGGGGATGTCACCCCCTTCCTCCCACCTGCTTTGTATCTCTGAAGTTCCATGTTTTCTTGGTGTTATTCGTGGTTGCTGCCCCCACCCCCCAACTGCGGGGGTGTGGCTTCAGATGACCCTTTCCTGCATGACTGCAGGGGGTGTCATTGTCCCACTGCCCTTCTGGGGCATGGCTGCTGCCTCTTTCCCCCATGTATTTCCATGGGTTTTTGTGGTGTCTTTTGTGCTTTGGGGCTCTTGTACCTTGGTTAAGTGAGTCAGCTGGAGACATGCTCAGGGGGACTCTGCATCATTGGCTATTCACAGGAAAGAATTTGTTTTACAACCAGAGATATTTTGGAGATGGAATTCTTAAGGGATCTAATTCTGGTTTTTGATTCATTCCAATCCAGAAGGTAGTTCTCGTAGAAGTAACGTGGTATGCACAGCCTTGCTAGAAATGAAGCATAACCCCAGAGTGTTTTGGCTATTTTATAGGAAACTGAAGCACATCAATTTTGATGACAACAATGTCATTGCATTTAATGAGCTAGTTTCCTACCGAGTTTGGAAGGGCATCTATTGTTTTCTGTCTACACCCCAGACAAAATAAATTTAATTCCATACCTGGTCCTATTGCTGCTGCAATAGGTGTAGCTGTAGCACAGGAGCAAGCAGTGTCATTTCCTGGGGGGGTTACTTTCTCTGTTCAGGGTCTCATTTGCTGTAAATTTAAGGCAGGTGAGAACAGTGCTGCTGCCCCTCCAGCTGACTTTATATCTGCTGGTGTTTTGCCCTTCCCCTTTCCCAGGGGATTGTGCTAAGGGTGTGGGTGGGGGCTCGGGGGTATTTGAGCCACAGCCTCTGCTGAGGGAGCTCATTGTGTTCCTGGGTTTCTCTGGTGTTGGTGCTCAGCTCTTCCTTGAGTGCTTTGCAGCTTTTGAGTTGGCTCAGCCCTTTGGGAAGAGGTGTCTGCTTGAGGTAAGAGCTTCAGGACCAGTCAAGGTTCAGCAGCATGTGTGGTAGGCCCAAGGACACTTTGTCCTGGGTTCAGCTGGGATAGAGTTAATTTTTACAGGAACCTGGGATGTGGGGGGCATAGCTGGGGCAGCTGACCTGAACTAGCCAAGGAGCTATTCCATACAATGTGATATCATGCTCAGTATATAAATGGGGAGCGGGCCCGGGGAGCGCTCAACTTTTGGTGAGGGAAGTGGTGGAGCGTCAGGCTCCGGGTGGTGAGCAGTTGCACTGTGCATCACTCTTTTGGTTTACTCTTTTGTTATTACCGTTGTTGTTGTTGCAATTTTGTTTTGTGTTGTCCCAGTAAACTGCCTTTATCTCAACCCTCGAGGTTCCATTTTTTTTTTTTCCTTTTCTCTCCTCTGTCTCCTCCCTATCCTACCGGAGGGGGGCAGGAGGAGTGAGCGAGCGGCTGCGTGGTCCTTTGTTACCGGCTGGGCTGAAACCACGACACACTTGTATGCAGCATTTTTTTTTTTCCCCCCTTTCTTTTTTTTAGGTCAGTAATTTTGTTTCGAGTGTTCTGTTTCTCGAAATGAGCATTCGGCGATGGAGTTAAGTATTCTTTATTGCAGTGCTGGAAGCACGGGGGATCGCTCCTCCAAACGTGCTTCCTGGCTGGGACTAATTTTATAGGTTAAATACATGTCTTACATATTCATAAAATTTCCGAGAAATAATATACATATTCATTGATTTTTCCGAGAAGCCATTAGCATATGTAAATGTCCTTTATGCACGCGTGTTGAAGGTCTTCGGTGATCTTCTGGAGTCCTCTGGTGGTCTTCCATAGTCTTCCTCACTTGTCCGCTGTTTGAACTTTGTTGTACGAGTTTGTGCAGTACGATCCCCTTCTGGGCCCCACAAACAACTTCCCTGCTTATCACCTAGCTTTTGGCTCAGTCATCACCAGAGACAGAACATATTTTCTTATCAAACAGAATACCTCCTCAAAGAGGGCATGTTATTTTGTCTTATATTACAGACACAGGAATCTTGTGCTTTATGTCCTTGGCTTGTCTACGTAAATCAACTTACGGAGGCAGCTGTTAACCTTCTAACAAATTCCTGAGTCTTTTATTTAGCAATACACTGAGTCTAAACATACGTTCTATTTCTACATCTACTAGGCCTAGCGTCAGTCTCTGCATCAGTTCAGGGGTAGAAAGATGGTTTAATAGTATGCATTTTTTAGGGTTTTTTTGTCGGTGTTTGTGTTTGTTTTTTTTTTTTTTTTTTAATTCTTCATGCATTCTGTTTTCCTGGAATTCCCAACTTTATTGAAGAAGGAATGTTGGGTTTTTAACAGTTCTGCTGTGTAAGTTGTTATCTCTCTTAACGGGACTGATGGTGACATTGTTTAGCAGGGGTTAGGGTGAGCATCTTGTATGTAATTGTATATGGAGTTTTAGTATTTCTGAAGAAAGCAGAAGGGCCGTGAGGCACAGTGCCCTTCAGGGTTTGGGGTGCCTTTCCTCCTTGCCCACAGAATGCCACGTTGTCCTTAGAATCTTTGCAGCTGGTGGCAGGCCCCTCGTAGATTACAAGGCTTGGGACTTGAGTTTATTTTGTGGGCATGGAGCAGAGCTCGGAGTCTCTGGGGAGCTGTAGGTTAGGAGGTGCCCCCAGAATTTGGGATGTGTCTCCGAAGAGCGGCTCTTGAGGAGTAGCCACTGAAGGGGGTTCAGGAGTGCAGACTGAGGGCAGGAGGTGTCAGGAAGCAGTGGGGTTCCTTTACTGACAGTTGAGGAGAAGAAAAGGGGTTTCTTAAGTTTTGGGACTGCTGCGGAAAGGGAGGAGGGTTCACCAGCCATTCTCAGAGGAGTTTTGCAGTTGGATTTGAATGTCATAGAATTGTAGAATGGTTTGGGTTGGAAGGCACCATAAAGATCCTCTAGTTCCAACCCCCCCCCAAGGGCGCCTTCTGCGAGACCAGGTTGCTGAAAGCCCCATCTGACTTGGCCTTGAATGCTTCCAGGGAGGGAGCATCCGCAGGTTCTCTGGGCAATGCGTTCCGGTGCCTGGCCACCCCTAGTGAGAAACGTCTTCCTAACGCCTAAGCTAAATGTACCCTCTTTAGGACTAAAGCCGTTACCGCCTTGTCCTATGGCTGTACACCCTTGTAAAAAGTCCTTCTGCAGGTTTCTTATAGGCACCCTTTATGTCCCATGAAGTCTGCTCTAAGGTCTCCCGAAAAGCTGCGTGCCTGTGAGCGGTCCGAGAATGTGAGGCGCTCGTCGGCTGGGTCGGTGTTGAATAGCAAAGTATTATGTGGCTGCTCAGTTCAGCATTTACCTTCTTTCCTGGAGGTCCTGTGTGGGCTATCTTTGAATTGGATGAGCGTTTGAGGGGAGGTGTGGATTAGTGAGGGGGAGCATGGGGCCGATGACTTCTCACGAGTGCCATGCTAACTTGGTGTTTCTTGGTACCTTAGGTAGCAGAAGTGATGACGGCTGCAGGGTCTGACTCTGGAATGAGTGGGGAAGCGAACACGGTGGCACTTGTGAGGAGGGTGGAGTTGGGGAAGTAGTTGGTGTTGGCCAGCGGGATGCTTACTCCCTGTTCTGATGTGTTTGTGTTTGTTTTTTTCGTTGCAGATGTTGAAGAGCAATGTGTCCCCTTGAGGAACATCCCAGTTAGCCCGTGTGGTTTTGTGGAGGATGGATTGGGACCCTTGGCCCTCTGGAAGCTAATTTGAGGGACCAGGCTGGGAAGAAGGGGCAAAGCTGGGAATTGCAGGGAGGAGTTTTAAAGTTAGCGCAGGAGAGAGGGCTGTCCCAAAGTAGTCACCTTTGCGCAGGCAAAGGGAGCGGGTTGCTTTTCAGCACGAGACCCGTGTGTGCCGGGCAGGGCAGTTCCAGCCCGTGTCTGCGGTGGCATGTAATTTGTGTGGTCTGTCTTGTGCGCTTAGACCTTCCTCGGGTCTCGATGTCCTTGTCGCGCTTTGCACCGGAGGAGCAAGGCATGCGCTTCGGGTGCTGTCCCTAGGGTTTCGAATGCTCTTGCTCATCGGCCCTATGCCAATCGGGTGCTTCTTTTCTTGTGCTCAGAGCCCTAAAGCATGGATCGGTCTTGGCGGGTTCCGGTCGGTGCTCTATGGCAGCATTTTTTTGGGCTGCATTGGCAGCTCTGCTCTCTAGCTGTCTGTTTTCTCAGACTGGGACTTCTTCCCCGCATCCTGACATCCTTAGGTCTCAATGCCAGGCTTCTGGCACATCTGTTGTCTGGGTTTTGACAGTGCTGTCTTGTAACGGGCCGCTCCGTTTGACTCCTCTGGGTCTGCTGTGGAGCCTCCTGGCCTCACGGTAGCGGCCCCGTAGGTCATCTTGCCCGACGGTGCCTCCTGCCCGGGGGTCATTCTTCTTGCCGAGAGTTTTCTCTCTCGTTGAATCACCTCGTTGGTAGCGTTCCACGTGGTGACGCTCTGCACACGGTGTGCTTGGCTTGGAGCTGCTCTGCCCGGGGATGTAGAGTCAGGGGTAGGTGGAGCAGCGATAAGAGCCTACGGGTGAAAAGTTGATGTGCCTAGACCGTTTAGGCGAGGGTTGTACAGTCATCTCGGCTTGAGTAGCCATCAGCGGGCTGCGCGGACAGCCGTGCCGATAGTGTTTCACGGAGACTATTGGAGCCGTGTGGCAGGGGTTGTTGAGGGGCAGTGAAGCGGATTTGACTCTCCAAGGTGTTAAGACTTGCACGTGATGGGCTCCAAGTTTGGCCCTGATTTTTTTTTGGTTGGTGGGGTGTAGGGTTTAGGGTTACTCCATGCGGGGCCCAGACGATAGAACACCAGTATGATGATTAATAAAGTTGCCCCTTTATTGAGCTTAGCTGATCATTCTTATACAATTCTCTGAGTTGTTTAGAAGCTTTGATTGGCTGCTGCACGCAAGCATTTGGTGTCCACGTGCACAAGCATAAGCGGTGATTGGTTACATCGATGCTGTCCACGCGTATAAACATAAGTTACAGTTATACTCGCTCTGTACACACGCATACACACAGGATATAATTGGCGATGTTAGAGCATGCAAAACTTGTCTTAGTCCAATCGGTCGAGATAAGCCCCTGAACTGAGGTTGGTTGTGCGAAGTTCCCTTTATCTTGGAATGTGCACCTGTGTTTTTCTAATTGGGGTCTTTCTTCTACTACCTTCTTGTTTGTTCTGTTCAGGGCCTTCAAACGTGTCTGGAAGGCTCTTGTGACCATGAGCTACTTTCAGGCCCAGTAACTAAGTTCCATATATTTGAACGCTACAGTGGGGGGGGGGGGGGGGGGGGGTGTGTGGTGTGGTGGGGGGGTGGCAGTGGTGCATTTTTTTGTTGTTTTTTGTTTGTTTGTTTTTCGTTTTTTTTTTTTTTTTAAATGACAGGCTGTAGCTGGGCTCCAGATGGACTTTGTCGATGGAATCAAGACCTCTGGAGTTGTGAAGCTCTTGCTCTGCATCCAGG
Source organism: Astur gentilis (assembly GCF_929443795.1). NCBI lineage: Eukaryota > Metazoa > Chordata > Aves > Accipitriformes > Accipitridae > Astur > Astur gentilis. The sequence continues at coordinate 55,332,468 of NC_064881.1, forward strand.
TGACTCGTTCAATATGTTTGTGGGGTTTATTTTCAGATGTGGAGGGACAGGATGCGTCCCACAGAGCGATGCGGAAAGGCAGCAGAGCGCTGTAAGGAGGGGGGCCCATGAGTGGGGTCGGAAGAAAGATGTGGCCGGTGGCTCTATGAGACTGCTTTGCTGTGTTTTGCAGTTTTCTTGCATTGTATTGGTCTGTATTTGCCTTTGCCTTGTGTTGTTTTGTTGTGTATTTGTATTGACTGTCATGTGAGACTGTCTCGTATTGCCTGGCCCTGCATTGTGTTTTGTATTGCAGTGCTCTGTACTTGTATGGATTGCCACCTGAGACTGCCTTGCCTTCTATGGTTCTGTATTGGTTTTGTATTGTTTTGGTCTGTACTTGTATTGACTGTGACGTGAGAGTCTCTTGCATTGGCCCTGTTCTGTTTTGTCTGGTATGGCAGTGCTCTGAGTTGTTTTGCCTTGACCGAGGTAAGAGTACTGCCTTGTATGGCATTACATTTGCATGTGAATTACATGGCTCTAGGTTCGTGTGTGTCTTGTACGGCATTGTAGAGGCAGCGTAGAAGGTTTAATGACTTTGGGCTCTTTGCATGCAAAGAGTTGTGGGGATCACAATTGGGCTGTGAACTAGCATTGAGTAAGGCAGGAACTGGGCAATGGTGTTCATCTTGTTTATGTGGATGCTTTGTGGCAAGTCTCTAGAACTGGTCAAGGCCTTGGAGTCTGAGTAGCAGCGTGATGGGTTGTGGATCGATCGGTATCTTTGGGACAGCTCTGTGTTTTTGATGCTCTGTTTTTTTTCAAGTGCCATGGAGGACACTGGCTGTGAGGATGTGTTATTTTTGGAATAGGTGGGAAGCAGGGTAGGGGAGGGGTGGAGGACTTGACTTCTCTCTCAAGGATGAAGTGTCTGTTGACAAGCTTTGTGTGTTGTTTTTGCAGGTGATGACAGGGCACGAGTGGTGCTTGAAGGAACCTTGCGTTTAGGTGACATGGCTGCTACGGAGGTTGGGCTGTGACACGTGGCACTGTGAAAGCTCAGTGTTGTGTTGAAAATGCACGGATGGTGGAGATGATGGTGCGTGTTGAAATGTTGGTGTAACGGAAGGGCAGTTTGTGGGGAGGTTGGTTGGAAGGAGGTTGGGCTGGGGCCCGGGTTTTTGCAGGTAGGGCGATTTTTGAGGCCCCCGCTGCCGCAGGCACGGGGTGACGGCCTCTCCAGGCCTGTGGGCGGTAGGATAGATGAGGTGAGAGTGAGGGCTGGCGTGCATGTCGTCTGAATGAGTGGTGTGTTGTGAATGTGTCTAATCTTGTTTAGGGTTATGTGGTTTAGACTTTTTGTTTTTTTTTTTTTCCCTTTCAGGTTGGATGTAGAGTTGAGATTTTTTTCAGGGAATTAGGAAAAAATCCCAAAAACTTAGAATAAAAAACCCCAGCTGGGATCTGGGTTGGTTTTTGGTGTGTCTTCCCCTGCCCCAATTTTTTTTCTTTTCCCTGGTCCCAGCTGCTCCATGAGGCAATGTTGATTGCCAATGTTTGGACTGGGGTCTGCCTTGGGCCCGGGTTTTCAGAGGCAGGGCGATCTTTTTTTTTTTTTTCTAAGGCTCCCGGGAACGGTGTTCCCGTGGAGCGCTCCCCTGGAACCTGGTAATTGCCAGTCAGCGCAGGGAAATATGTTGTTCAGTGGATGGTCCTTGGAAGACAGTTGAGGATTTTGTGGGCGAAGGGTGGGGGGAGTTGGACTAGATGGCCAGCATGGAGTAGGCCAGGGTTGTGAACTGCGTGAGTGTAACTGTATTTGCCTGTGGTGGGTTTGTAAAAAAAAAAAAAAAAAAAAAAAAAAAAAAAAAAAAAAAAAAAAAAAAAATTTGGGTGCTGTTTGTAGTTTGTGATGTAATGATATGTTTCAATTTCTGGTTTTGTGTCGAGGTGTGGAAGTGGACAGTCTGTCAAGATGAGTGGAGCTCACTCGTTTGCTGCCCGGGAACGGGGATCGTGCAGGTAATGTCACCTCAGGGAGTAAAGCTTCTGGATGTGCAGCGACGGATGTTATGGGAGCGAGGAATGTGGAAAAGACCACTCCGTAGACCACTGCAGGTACTAAATAATGGCATTTGTTCTTCAGGTAATGCTAATTTTCTGGAGTTTAAATGTATTTGTAAAAATACGGATTAAAAGAGGACTAGAACTAATAGTGTCAAATATTTGACGAGTGAGGCCGTAAAGTCTTTTCTATATATTGTAGAAAAAGAAGGTTGTAGAATTGGACTTTAAATACTGACATAGCCGAAATGGGCTCGGGCGCGGTGCGCCGCCGAAATGGGCTCGGGGGCGGTGCGCCGCCGAAATGGGCTCGGGCGCGGTGCGCCGCCGAAATGGGCTCGGGCGCGGTGCGCCGCCGAAATGGGCTCGGGCGCGGTGCGCCGCCGAAATGGGCTCGGGCGCGGTGCGCCGCCGAAATGGGCTCGGGCGCGGTGCGCCGCCGAAATGGGCTCGGGCGCGGTGCGCCGCCGAAATGGGCTCGGGCGCGGTGCGCCGCCGAAATGGGCTCGGGCGCGGTGCGCCGCCGAAATGGGCTCGGGCGCGGTGCGCCGCCGAAATGGGCTCGGGCGCGGTGCGCCGCCGAAATGGGCTCGGGCGCGGTGCGCCGCCGAAATGGGCTCGGGCGCGGTGCGCCGCCGAAATGGGCTCGGGCGCGGTGCGCCGCCGAAATGGGCTCGGGCGCGGTGCGCCGCCGAAATGGGCTCGGGCGCGGTGCGCCGCCGAAATGGGCTCGGGCGCGGTGCGCCGCCGAAATGGGCTCGGGCGCGGTGCGCCGCCGAAATGGGCTCGGGCGCGGTGCGCCGCCGAAATGGGCTCGGGCGCGGTGCGCCGCCGAAATGGGCTCGGGCGCGGTGCGCCGCCGAAATGGGCTCGGGCGCGGTGCGCCGCCGAAATGGGCTCGGGCGCGGTGCGCCGCCGAAATGGGCTCGGTGTTATTTTTCTTAAAGGGGCTGGGGTACTGTGTAACTCTGAAATGGGCTTGGTAAGTGGATAATATGGGGGGGTGTGTGTGTGTTTATTCTGTATTTTACTGTCCCTGTTGTCCTTCCTGTTTTTCTCTTTCCCTGACCCTTTGTGGTGCTCCCTACTCTTTTTATTCATGTCTTCTCTCTCTCTACCTCCAACCTCCTGTGCTTTTCATAGTTTCTATCTCTTGTCATTATTCTCATCTGTTGCTCTGTGTTACTTCCTGTCCCATCATGTTATGTTGTATCTGTTTCTCCTGGTTTTTTCTCCATCTGTCCAGATCCCTGTCCCTTTTTTCTTCTATTGCTGTCCCTCTGCCCTGCTTCCTCTTGCTATCTTTTCTGTATTTCTCTGTTCCATTCCCTCTTCCATCCTTTCTAACTGTATCCCCCTCTTGAGCTAGCTGTCCCTTCTCTTTTCTCTCTTCCTCCATGTCTCGCTTACAGTTTTTTCCTCCAGTGCTGTCCTGCTCTGTCCCTTGTTTCTCACTCTCGTTCTGTCATGCTCCCTGTGTCTCTTTTGAGCTCCTCCATCTCTCTCCTGCAGCCTATTGCTATTTTTTCCCTTTGTCCTTCTTCCAGTCTTTGTGTCTCTCTCCCTTTGTTCTCCCTCCCTTTCTTGCTACATCTCTGTTCTGCTCCCTAGAATGGAATCAAATCCAGCCAGTTCTTCACCCAGCAAAGAGTATGCTTGTCTAAGATAGGAGACGACAGCTTCTTGAGGAGTATGCCATGAGAGATGGTATCAAAAGCCTTGCTCCAGTCAAGGTAGGTAACATCCACAGCCTTTCCCTCATCCACTAGGTGGGTCACCTGGTCATAGAAGGAGATCGGATTGGTCAAGCAGAACCTGTCTTTCGTAAACCCACGCTGACCAGGCCCAATCCCCTGCTTGTCCCAGACTTGCCACATGAGCGCTCTAGGCAAACTGTTCCATAATCTTCCCTGGTACCGAGGTCAGGCTGACAGGCCCGTAGTTCCCCAGATCCTCCCTCCGACCCTTCTTGTAAATGGGCATCACACTGGCAAGCCTCCAGTCCTCTGGGACCTCTCCCGTTGACCAGGATCACCAATAGATGACGGAGAGCAGCTTGGGAAGCACCTCTGCCAGTTCCCTCTGCCCTCTTGGATGGATTCCATCTGGTCCCATGGATTTGTGAGCATCTGGATAGTGTAATAGGTCACTAACTATTTCCTCCTGGATTAAAGGGGGGGGAGATATATTCTGCTCTTCATCCTCACCTTCCAGCTCAGGAGGCAGAGTACCCTGAGTACAACTGGTCTCCCTCTTAAAGACTAAGGCAAAGAAGGCATTAAGTACCTCGGCCTTTTCCTCATCTCTGGTGGCAACATTCCCTTCTGTATCCCTTAAAGGATAGATATGCTCCTTGGGATTCTTTTGACCGTTAATGTATTTGTAAAAACATTTTTTGTCATCTCTTATGACAGCAGACAGATTTCCTTCTAGCTGAGCTTTTGTCTTTCTAATTTTCTTTCTCTATGACCTAACAGGATCCCTGCACTCCTCCCAGGTTGTCTGCCCTTTCTTCCAGAGATGATAAACTCTCCTTTTGTTTCCCGACTCCTAGCAAAAGCCCCCTGTTCAGCCAGGCCTGTTGTTTTCCTCGGCGATTCGACATTGTGGCACGGGGGAATAGCCTGGTCCCGAGCTGTTAAGATTTCCTTCTTAAAGAACATCTGTCCCTCCTGGACCCCTTTGCCCTTCAGGACCGTCTCCCAAGGGCCTCTCTCAACCAGTGCCTCAAAGAGGCCAAAGTTTGCCCTCTGGAAGTCCAGAGCACTGGTTTTTCTACCCCCCTTCCTTGCCTCACCAAGAATTGAGAATTCTGTCATTTCACGGTCGCTAAGCCCCAGACGGCCTGTGACCATCACACCTCCCACCAGTCCTTCCCTGTTCGTAAACAATAGATCTAGCAAGGCTCCTCCCCTGGTCGGCTCACCTACCGCCTGTGTCGGGAAGTTATCTTCCACACGCTCCAGGAACCTCCTAGACTGTTTACTCTCAGCTGTGGCATATTTCCAGCAGACCTCTGGACACTTGAAGTCTCCCACAAGAACAAGGGCATGCGATTCTAAGACTACTGCCAGCCGCTTGTAGAACGATTCATCTGTCATTTCGACCCGGTCAGGCGGTCTGTAACAGACTCCCAGCACAATATCTGCCTTATTGGCCTTCCCTCTCATCCTTACCCATAAGCACTCCACCTTGTCATCGCACTCGGGTAGCTCTGTACAGTCCAAACCCTGCCTAACATAGAGAGCCACCCCACCACCTCTTCTACCTTGCCTATCCCTTCTGAAGAGCTCGTAGCCATCTGTTGCAGCAGTCCGCTCACGGGAGGCATCCCACCGTGTTTCCGTGATGGGGACTAAGTCATATCTATCCTGCCGCACGATGGCTTCCAGCTCCTCCCGTTTATCGCCTGTGCTGCGTGCGTTGGCATAGATGCATTCGAGCTGGCCTATCGAATCCACCCCTAACATCGGTACACGCTGCCCCCAGGCTCACCTCTGGTGCACCTAGTCTTATCCCTTACCTGCGGAGAGTTTCGAGCAGGGAAGACACAGAACACTCAATATGAGATCCTGCAAGCGTCTTCAATGTTTATTTCTAACAGGGTTCTTTTATATGATTTCTATAACATATGCCTACTACTCATTCTCTTATTGGTTACATGATAAAAAGTTACACTCACATACTGCACATACTTACGGTTACAGGCTACTTATTTTTACATTTCTTCAACCACAACTTCTCTTCACAAAGTTCCTTGCTTTCACCACTGTCTTGTCGAAGCAGAAATCTTCTTGCTTGCACAACGCCTCTGCAGACTTGTGACCCTGTTCCATTTAGCATTCCTCAACAATTTCCCCTTTTTCTTTTTGTTGAACAATCCAAACTGGATTCACAACTGATTCTAGACCCTTCTTCACACAAGAAAAAGTACGACAAATAATAACAAGTACAATAATGATAATAACAAAAAACTGAATGCCTACCTTCATCAAGGTTTTTAACCAACCGGTAATTCCCCATTTTCAAGTCAGTCATCAACAGGATTTATAACAATAGTAAACTTTTTCATGTTATCTTGCAATTGGGAAAGTTTCTTATGAATAGATTCAGAGTGATCAGAAAGATTCATACAACACATTCCTTCAAACTCTTCACAACCGTGTCCCTGTGCTAACAACAAAAAATCAATGGGAGCTTGATTTTGCAATAAGGTATGCCGTATACCATCGACATCAGCGATGAGTTCATCTACTATTCTGGAGGTAATATTAATTTGTTTTCCTGTCCAACAAGCTAGCCGTTTTAATTGGGTTAGTGCTTTGGCAGAGGCAGCTTGGGGTGTAAAAAGAGATGCTAAAATAACAGTCGGGCGTTCCCACAATTCCACATTATCTTTACATTCAGGTCCCAATTGATATGTATCACATCTAGCACATTTAGATTTGTGACTTATATTACTCATATTCAACAATTGATGAATGCTGGGGGCAAACAACTTTAATTTGCCAAGATAACACGGTCCTCCTTGTGCTTTTGTAGGTATAGCTGGCCAAGCACGATCCCCACAAATAAGAAATAGTCCTGGTGGTAACATTTTTGCCTTTTTTTACTTTGCCATACCCGGTTACGGGCCAATTCCAACCATTACAATAACCAGTAATGTTATAGTACCAAAAAGATTTAGGGGTAATCCAGATACTATCATTTCTTGGCTTTTCAGGTCTAAAGTTCTTAATTTTAACTAAATCTTTACCTTGATAATCCCCCAAAGTTAAACAATAATCTCCAGGTACAGACCCCAAAATATTAAGTTCCTGAGGCTCTATACCAGTAACATTCAATTTCTTAATAATGCTATGTGTTTGGGCTCCCAAAGGATTTATGGAGATATTTAATGTGTCACACCAATTGTTTGTGGTTAATCCAGGCCGAATGGTACAGAAATCAGTCTTTGCTTGATTTAGATCATCATAAACTTTGGCTGTCGTCCAAGGCCCAAATCCTTTCATGTTTTTTAAAGGGACCCCAATTAAGCATGTACGAAACGGATCAGATGGGGTAGCTAATGATGGACAAAATGAATCCTGTCCTGTCTCGTTAGCCCAAGTAATCCACATATTCTGTCGAAGATCAATCGTGTGAAGGTTTCCCAATCCCTTTCCTAAGATAACAGACAATGTGATTAAAATCTTCATCCCAGTTATAATTCTATCCATTTTCTGTTATAAAGCAAGCGAAGGTTCAAAATTGTTAGTAATGATTAAACAGTCTATAGTTCTATTTACAAACCAGGCGTCTCAGTAGAAACATCGTTTACAGCTGGTCTAGTCCATCTGGACGGAATCCATTGTAACCCTGTTGGGGTAAGTACATGCATGTGACCTCTTCCCTGATAAACAACTTCAGCTGGTTCTTGCCAAATCCCAGTTTTCAAATCTCTATATTTAACCCTAATTTTTGGCGACTCAGCAGACTTTGGTTTTGGCTTTATATCATGAACCCAGGCTGCAGGCTGATCTTGCCCCAGAATACAAAGATGATTTAAAGTAAACAATGTACGAGCTAGACGTTCTTGTATATCCACAGTATCATCATTCTTTACTAAATATCGTTTTAATACTTGATGCGTTCTTTCTATAATAGCTTGACCAGCGCGTGAGTGTGGTATACCTGTTACATGTTTCACCCCCCACATTTGCACAAACTTTTGAACTTTTGTACTGATATATGCTGGACCATTATCAGTCTTAATCTCTTGAGGCACCCCCATAACAGCAAAACATGTAGTAAGATGTCTAACTACATGGAGTGCCTTTTCTCCAGCCTGAGCTGTTGCCCATATATATTTACTGTAAGTATCAATGGTTACATGAACATATTTTAAACGCCCAAATCCATTTACACGGGTTACATCCATTTGCCATAGTTCATTCGGACCAAGACCCCTGGGATTTACTCCTATTCCCAAACCTGGACCAAAACGGCTACATTTTGGACAGCTTCGTACAATACCTTTAGCCTCATCTATGGTAATTCTGAATTATTTGAACAGTCCCTTGGCATTTTGGCGAAAGGCTTCACGTGCCTCGCGAGCTTTCACAAACTCACTTAGAGGTACAGTCAAAGATACCAATTGATCAGCCTTCTGATTACCTTCACCCAAACCTTCTGACCATTTATGACTTCTAATATGAATCACGCAATATGGTTCTGACCGTTGATGTACGGCAGATTGAAGTTGCCGTAATAACTCAAACAATCTAGGATTGTTAACCTCTTTTATCCTTGCTCCTTCTAGTCAGTATACTATTCCAGCCACATATAACGAATCAGAAACAACATTAATTGGTTCATTTATCCACTTAGCAAAAGTCCACACGACTGCTGACAATTCTAACAATTGCAGCGATTCTCCTTTTTCTGCTGCAATTATCTGATGACTCCACTGTCCATTCACTTCCCAGGTGACAGCTGCTGTCTGCGATTTTCTACCCGCATCTGTATAAACAGTTAATGCATTCTTAATAGGAGCTTCACTTCTCTTTGGTTTTTCAATCCATCCTGTTCCAGACATCCATTTTAGCACTGGACTTTTTAAAGGGCTTAAACTGATAGACACACCCTGGGTCAATAAACTCAATTGCAACATTTCCAAATGTTGTAACCACCAGTCCAAATCTTCTCGCCGAATTGGGAGATAAATTGTTCCCAGTTGTTTACCCAAAATCTGTAACAATCGCATTCTAGCTTTACGAATTAACTCTGCCAAATTTTCATCTTTTTGTCGTATCGTCTTTTTTGGTCGCAAAGACGTCAAGAGCCACTCTAAAACCCGAGGCTCCCCCTTTTTCTTTTTACATTGGGTTAATGTACCTATGAACCGATTCTTGGAGTGTAAGATAGCGAGATCGACAGGTAAATCTGGATCAAAGCGGTCCACCATACGAGATGTAATGACAGTGGAGATGTTTTTTATTGTCTCTTCTTGCAGACTTGATAATTTCACTGGTAAGGACGGATCAGTTCCCTTTAACAAAGGTCGTAAAACTTCTAACTCCTCATTGGTAATTCCCACTATTGGTCTCAGCCACTGTAAGTCTCCTAGCAGCTTTTGTGCATCGTTCAAAGTCTTGACATCAGTCTGTATTTCTAGGTTTTGTGACCGTACCTGGGAGTCTGTAATAAGCCATCCCAAATATTTCCACACTGGTTGACATTGTATCTTTTCTGTTGCAATTTTCAAACCATGCTTATATAATGTCTCTTCAAGATATTGTTCCTGGTTTGCAGAAAATGGTTGTTGTTGGGCCAACAAAATATCATCCATATAGTGATATATTATCATCTTGTCCCAGGTTGATCGGATTTCTCTCAGGGCATTGTCCACAAAAAGTTGACATAAAGTAGGACTGTTTTTCATGCCTTGTGGAAGTACAATCCATTCAAATCTGCAAGCTGAGCCAGCTCGATTAACCGATGGTAACGTAAAAGCAAAGCATTCAGTATCTCTGGGATGTAAAAAGATGGTGAAAAAACAGTCTTTTAAGTCAATAATTAATAAATGCCAGCCTATCGGTAACATAGCTGGGCTAGGCATTCCCGGTTCAAGCGCTCCCATGGCTTGCATCTGTTCATTGACTGCTCTGAGATCATGTAATAGCTGATATTTGCCCGATTTTTTCTTGATAACAAAAATGGGTGTATTCCACGGGCTAGTTGAAGGTTTAATATGTCCCAATGCTAATTGTTCATCTACCAATATTTCTGCTTGTTCCAGACTTTCCTTCCTTAGCGGCCACTGTTCGATCCAGACAGGTTCATCATTTGTCCAAACTAAAGGAATCGGGAAAGTCCAATCGGTGACCGCTCCTAAAAATGCGACTCAGTTGTCAATCTTACTCCTAACTGGAGAAGAATATCTCATCCAATCAAGGCTGAAACTCCATGAGGGAAGGGCATTACAGTAATTGTGGCATTGGTTCTTTGTCCATCTAGATAAACTACAATTCTATCCTGACTTTGTTGAACACTAGCTGTTCCCCCAACTCCTTCCACGCCTCCAGCAACAGTCCTTGTTGGCCACGATTCTGGCCAAAAATGTTTGCCGACGATAGAAATATCAGTTTTGGTGTCCAACAAGGCTTGTAAAATAACTCTCTCCCCTTTATTTTCCAGAGTGACTGTTGTTATTGGTCTTTCTGTGAGAGGCATGGATAACATCACTAATCCTCCTGTCGAGCCGAATCCTCTATCACCTCTAATTTGCTGATTTCCAGTTGTCATTCCCTTGGTTAATTGTAACAACGGCACCAACTGTGCTATCTTGCTTCCCTTCGGTATAACAATTGGAGGAAACAAAGTTTGTGCTACAATATAGATTTCACCTTCAAAGTCACTGTCTATTACTCCAGGCAGCACAAATATTCTTTTTATTCCACTTGATGAACGTCCCAACAGCAATGCCCCTTGTCTCTCGCCATTTATAATTATTTTTCCGCATATTCCTGTAGCAATCTTTTGTGGTTTAGTGTCAATAAGTGTAACATCTACTGCTGTTGCCAAGTCCAATCCGAGGCTGCCAAGCGTTGCTGGAGATGGTTGTCCCGCTGGGGTGAGTTGAGATGTGGCTCTGGAGCTGGCGTAAGGTTGTCCCTCAATGATACCGGAGCCGCGATTGGTGTCCTCGCGCTGCGACCCCTAGCGCTCGACATCCCGTTTCCCGATCAACGGCACGCAGTGGTACTGTGGGTGTCTTGCCGGCAGTTCTGGCACCAAACTCCTGGCTCCCTACACTGTTGTCTCTTGTGACCTAGCTTTCCACATCTATAACACTTAAACTTTCCACCCCTACTGTCATTAAAGCCTCTATTGCCCCCTGCTGGTTTTAAAGGTGCAAGGGTGGCTGCAAAGGCTTGTTGTTGCTGTTGTTGACCTTCAATTAACTTTTCCCCTAGTTTCTCCAATGATTCCACTAACATTGCTTGTGGACCTACAGGGACCTTGCTCATACGTTCTAACATTAGTTCAATTGATGCATCAGCTGGCAAAGTAACCAATACAGCTCTGGTGGCAGCGTTACCGTTTTCCAAAGCACATTGTCGCAACAGTGCAGCTTTTAGAGCCGGAGGCATATTTGCCTTATTCAAGGCTGCTGTGAGCCTATCCACAAAGGCTCTTGGGTTCCCTGTTTGATTGACATATATGATGGAGTGGCTGGAGTTTCCCTTACGTTTGACAGGCCTTCCCAAGCCAAACGCATGGACTCCAGACATTTCTCGGGACCGATTTCCATCTGCATTATCACATGTGCAAAGGCTCCTGCTGGCTGCACGGCAGGACTTTTCTGTCGATCTGCTCCTCTCCACTGGTTTCCACAGGGAAAGTGTAAGTCCCTGTCGGTCCCTGTTTGGGCACCACTTGCGGAGAGTTTCGAGCAGGGAAGACACAGAACACTCAATATGAGATCCTGCAAGCGTCTTCAATGTTTATTTCTAACAGGGTTCTTTTATATGATTTCTATAACATATGCCTACTACTCATTCTCTTATTGGTTACATGATAAAAAAGTTACACTCACATACTGTACGTACTTGCGGTTACAGGCTACTTATTTTTACATTTCTTCAACTACAACTTCTCTTCACAAAGTTCCTTACTTTCGCCACTGTCTTGTCTCAGCAGAAATCTTCTTGCTTGCACAATGCCTCTGCAGACTTGTGACCCTGTTCCATTAACCATTCCTCTACACTTACCCCCTTCAACCCTAGTTTAAAGCCCTCTCTATGAGGCCCACCATCTCACGAGCGAGGATTCTTTTACCCCTTTGAGATAGCTGGATACCATCTGTCGCTAGCAAGCCCGGTGCCGTGTAAACCTCCCCGTGATCAAAAAACCCCAAACGCCACCGATGGCGCCAGCCTCTGAGCCACGTCATCACCAGGTGTGGTTTCCTGTTCCTTTCAGTATATTTCCCTGCCACTAAGGGATTGAGGAAAACACTACCTGTGCTCCTTCCACTAATCGCCCCAGTGCCCTGCCAGTCACTTGTAGAATGATTCATCCGTCTCTTCAACCTGGTCAGGCGGTCTGTTACAGACTCTCAGCACAATATCTGCCTTATCAGTCTTCCCTCTCCTCCTCAACCTGTGGGATGGGTCAGGACTGCATAGTGGGCCCTCTGTCCCCCTCAGAAGGGACTCGCCTATGACAATTACCCTCCTTTTTCTTTTTTTGGGGGGCTTTGGGAACGCGTGGGGCTGCCCGACTGAGCCTGGGCACCTCCCTGGATAGGGCTTCACCTACACCCTGATCTTCATTGACCTGGTCCTCAAGTTCCAGAGCCACGTTCCTGTTGCGTAGGGGAAACTGGGAAGGTGAGGGAGACCAGGAGGGGACTCGCCTGCCTCCCCGAGCAGGGACCTGTATCCATTCCCCTCCATCTCTTAGGTCCCCTCCTGCCCGGTGGCGAGGGGGCAGGGGAACCTCCGCTTCTCGCGGAGCCTCCATCTGCTGCCTCTGCCCCAGGGATGGTAGGGTGTGGGTCCACCAATCTATCTCCCTCTCATGCTCCCTGATACTCTTCAACCTTTCCACTTCCTTCTTCAGCTCTGTCACCAGGCTGAGCAGATCATCTACCTGGTCACATCTCACACAAGAGGTGTCCCCGCTGCCCTCCAGCATCAGTGATGGACTCGGGCGCTCCCCGCAGCCAGATAGCCGGACAGCTGCACGTTTACATGGGAGCTCAGTCTGCGTCACCACATTTTTCCTAGCGATGGCTTTCAGCTCAGTGGTAGCGATACCGGGGTCCCCTTCTGAGGACGATGCCCACCGCTTCAGTAGCCTGTTTGAGCTGGGAAGGGGGGGGGGGGGGGGGGGGGCTGTGCCCTGCCTGCACGAACTGCCACGCAAACTGCCGCACCACGGCACACCTTTCTGACGCACCACGCCCTGCTTCCTGTGCTCTTCAGGGCCATTTAAATCTCCCACGGTTGCCCCTGGCAATGTCCACGCCATGTCAGCCTCTCTCGTGAGAGCTGTCTGCTCTGCACGGTCCCTCTGCTCTTCCCCAGGGCTCCTGGGCCTTGGGAACCTCCCGGTCTGCCTCAATCTAGCGCTTAGCCGCCAACTTACCATTGCGTCTGCTGGCCTCGCCGTTGACCGATGTGATTTTAATAACTACATTGTTATTGCATTTAACGAGCTAATTTCCTACCTAGTTTAGAGAAACACGTGTCTTTTTCTGTCTACGTCTCAGAAAAATTAAAATTAATTCCTTACCTGGTCACATTGCCCATGCAGTAGTTGTAGCTGTAGTACAGGAGCAGGTATTGTAGTTGCCAGTAAGTGTTGCTTTCTCTGTTCAGGGTCTCATTTGCTGTAAATTTAATGCAGGTGAAAACAGTGCTGCTGCTCCTCCAGTTGACTTTATATCTTCTGGTGGTTTGCCCTTCCCCTTTCCCAGGTGATTGTGCTAAGGGTGGTGGGCGGGGGCTCAGGGGTATTTGAGCCACAGCCTCTGACTGAGGGAGCTCATTGTGCCTCTGGGTTTCTCTGGTGTTGGTGCTCAGCTCTTCCTTGAGTGCTTTGCAGCTTTTGAGTTGGCTCAGCCCTTTAGGAAGAGGTGTCTGCTTGAGGTAAGAGCTTCAGGACCAGTCAAGGTTCTGCAGCATGTGTGGTGGAAAGTAACACTTGTATGCAGCTTTTTTTTCCCCTTTTCTTTTTTTCAGGTCAGTAGTTTTGTTTTGAGTGTTCAGGGGTAGAAAGACAGTTTAATAGTATGCATTGTTTGGTTTTGTTTGGTTTTTTCTTTTAATTCTTCAAGTATTGTGTTTCCCTGGAATTCCTAACTGTATTGAAAATGGAACCTTGTTTTTTTCACCAGTTCTGCTGTATGCTGTAAAAGTTGATGATATCTCTTTTAACGAGACCGATGGTGACATTGTTTAGCAGGGGTTAGGGTGAGTGTCTTGTATGTATTTGTATATGGAGTTTTAGTATTTCTGAAGAAAGCAGAAGAGCCGTGAGGCACAATGCCCTTCAGGGTTTGGGATGCCTTTCCTCATTGCCCACAGAATGCCAAGTTGTCCCTAGAATCTTTGCAGCTTGTGGCAAGCCCCTTGTAGATTACAAGGATTGGGAATTGACTTTACTTTGTGGGCATGTAGCAGAGCTCAGTTTCTGGGAAGCTGTAGGTTAGGAGGTTCCCCCAGAGTGGAACTGCTGTTGCAGATTATCCCAGATGAGTTCACCTGCTGTGGATTACCTAGGTGGAGCCCCTGGTGAAGGTAAACCTTATGCATGACCCCCCCAGCCTGTGCATGTTCTTGTGCATGTATCTTACCACTACAAATTATCCATCTAACCCACCTTCCCTGTGAGTTTTTTCCCATGCTGATTGGTGGGGGTGTCACCCCCTTCCCCCCACCTGCTTTGTATCCCTGAAGTTCCATGTATTCTTGGTGTCATTTGTGGCTGCTGCCACCCCACCCACCCCAAAGTGCAGGGCTATGGCTTCAGCTGACCCTTTCCTGCATGATTGCAGGGGCTGTTGTTGTTGCCCCCCTGCCCTTCTGGGGCATGGCTGCTGCCTGGTTCCCCCCCCATGTATTTCCATGGGTTTTTGTGGTGTCTTTTGTGCTTTGGGGCTCTTGTACCTCTGTTAAGGGAGTCAGCTGGAGACATGCTCAGGGGGACTCTGCATCATTGGCTATTCACAGTAAAGAATTTGTTTTGCAACCCAGAGATATTTTGGAGATGGAATTCTTAAGGGATCGTATTCTGCTTTTTGATTCATTGCTATCCAGAAGGTAGTTCTGGTAGAAGTAAGGTGGTATGCACAGCCTTGCTCGAAATGAAGCATAACCCCAGAGTGTTTTGGCTATTTTATAGGAAACTGAAGCACATCAATTTTGGTAACAACAATGTCATTGCATTTAATGAGGTAGTTTCTTACCTAGTTTGGAAGGGCATCTATGGTTTTCTGTCAACACCCCAGACAAATTAATTTGAATTCCCTACCTGGTCCCATTGCTGATGCAATAGGTGTAGCTGTAGCACAGGAGCAAGTAGTGTCATTTCCTGGGGGGGTTACTTTCTCTGTTCAGGGTCTCATTTGCTGTAAATTTAAGGCAGGTGAGAACAGTGCTGCTGCCCCTCCAGCCGAACCTATAACATCTGGTGTTTTGCCCTTCCCCTTCCCCAGGTGATTGTGCTAAGGGTGGTGGGTGGGGGCTCGGGGGTATTTGAGCCACAGCCTCTGCTGAGGGAGCTCATTGTGCTCCTGGGTTTCTCTGGTGTTGGTGCTCAGCTCTTCCTTGAGTGCTTTGCAGCTTTTGAGCTGGCTCAGCCCTTTGGGAAGAGGTGTCTGCCTGAGGTAAGAGCTTGAGGACCAGTCAAGGTTCAGCAGCATGTGTGGTAGAAAGTAACACTTGTATACAGCTGCTTTTTTTTTCTTTCTTTCTTTTCAGGTCAGTAGTTTTGTTTTGAGTGTTCAGGGGTAGAAATATGGTTTAATAGTATGCATTGTTCGGTTTTTTTTTAATTCTTCATGCGTTGTTTCCCTGGAATTCCTAACTGTATAGAAAATGGAACCTTGTTTTTTTCACCAGTTCTGCTGTATGCTGTAAAAGTTGATGATATCTCTCGTAACAGGACTGATGGTGATATTGTTTCGCAGGGGTTAGGGTGAGTGTCTTGTATGTATTTGAATATGGAGGTTTAGTATTACTGATGAAAGCGGAAGGGCCGTGAGGCTCAATGCCCTTCAGGTTCTGGGATGCCTCATTGCCTTTCCTCATTGCCCACAGAATGCCATGTTGTCCCTAGAGAATCTTTGCAGCTTGTGGCAGGCTTCTTGTAGATTGGGACTTGACTTTATTTTGTGGGCATGTAGCAGAGCTCAGTCTCTGGGGAGATGTAGGTTAGGAGGTGCCCCCAGAATTTGGGATGTGGCTTAGAGTGGCTCCTGAGGAGTAGCCACTGAAGGGGGTTCAGGGCTGCAAATTGAGGGCAGGAGGTGTCAGGAAGCAGTGGGGTTCCTTTCCTGACAGTTGAGGAGGAGAAAAGGGGTTTCTAAATTTTTGAGACTGGTGGGAAAGGGAGGAGGGTTCACCAGCCCTTCTCAGATGAGTTTTGCAGTTGGATTTGGATGTCATAGAATCATAGAATGGTTTGGGTTGGAATGCACCATAAAGATCCTCTAGTTCCATGCCCCCCCCCCCCCCCGGGAGACCTTCTGTGAGACCAGGTTCCTGAAAGCCCCATTTGACCTAGCCTTGAATGCTTCCAGGGAGGGAGCACCCGCAGGTTCTCTGGGCAACGCGTTCCAGTGCCTCGCCACCCCTAGTGAGAAATGTCTTCCTAATGCCTAAAGTAAATGTACCCTCTTTAGGACTAAAGCCGTTACCGCCTTGTCCTATTGCTGTATACCCTTGTAAAAAGTTGCTCTGCAGGTTTCCTATAGGCACCCTTTATGTCCTGTGAAGTCAGCTATAAGATCTCCTGCGAAGCTGCATGCTGGTGAGCGGACTGAGAAGGTGAGGTGGTCGTTGGCCGGGTCGGTGTTGAATAGCAAAGTATTATGGGGCTGCTCAGTTCAGCGTTTACCTTCTGTTGTGGAGGTGCTGTGTGGGCTATCTTTGAATTGGGTGAGCATTTGAGGTGAGCTGTGGATTAGTGAGGAGGAGTGTGAGGCTGATGAATTCTCATGAGTGCCATGCTTGCTTGGTGTCTCTTGGTACCTTAGGTACCATGAGTGACAACAGCTGCAGGGTCTGAGTCTGGAATGAGTGGGGAAGAGAACACGGTGGCACCTGTGAGGAGGTGCAAGTTGGGGAAGTAGTTGGTGTTGGCCAGTGGGATGCTTACTCCCTGTTCTGATTTGTTGTTTGTTTGTTTTTTTAATTGCAGATGTTGAAGAGCAATATGTCCCCTTGCAGAACATCCCAGTTAGCCTGTGTGGTTTTGTGGAGGCTGGATTTGGACCCTTGGCCTTCTGAAAGCTAAGTTGAGGGCCCCGGGCTGGGGAGAGGCTGGGAGGAAGGGACAAAGCTGGGAATTGCAGGGAGGAGTTCTAAAGTTAGCGCAGGACAGAGGGCTGTCCCAAAGCAGTCGCCTTTGCGCAGGCGAAGGGAGCGGGTTGCCTTTCAGCATGAGAGCAGTGTGTCCCGGGCAGGGCAGTTACAGCCTGTGTCCGTGGTGGCATGCAGTTTTGTGTAGTCTGTCTTCTGTGCCTTAGACCTTCCTCAGGTCTCGATGTCCTCATTGCGCTTTGTGCCAGGGGAGCGCGGCATGCATTTTAGGCGCCATCCCGAGGGTTTCGAATGCTCTTGCTCATCGGCACGGTGCCAATCGGGTGCTGCTTTTCTTGCGTTCAGAGCTCTAAAGCATGGATTGGTCTCGGCAGATTCCAGCCGTTGCTTTTTGCGTTGTTCTTTTGGGCTGCTTTGGCAGCTCTGCTCTCTAGATGTCTGTTTTCTCAGACTGGGAGTTCTCCCCTGCATCTTCATGTTCCTAGGTCTTGATGACAGGCTTCTGGCGCATCCATGGTCTCGGTTTTGACAGTACTAATTTCTAATGGGCTGTTATGTTGGACTCCTAGGGGTCTGCTGTAGAGCCTCCTTGCCTCAGTGTTTTGGACACTGTAGGTCATCTTGCTAGATGGCACCTCCCATCTGGGAGTCATTCTTCTTGCTGAGAGTTTTCTCTCTGAATCACCTTGTCTGTAGTATTCTGTCTTGTGTTGGTCTGTGCACAGGTGTGTTTGGCTTGGAGCTGCTCTGCCTGGGGATCTAGAGTCAGGGGTAGGTGGAACAGTGATAAGAGTCTACAGGTGAAACCTTGCTGTGCCTAGACGGTTTAGGCTAGGGTAGTACAGTCATCTGGGATGGAGTAGGCATTGGTGGGCTGTGTGGACAGCAACGTGGAGATTTTTTTACGGAAATGATTGTAGGCTTGTGGCAGAGGCTGTTGAGGGGTGGTGAAGTGGATTTGAGTCTCTAAGGTGTTGAGGCTTGCATGTGATGGGCTTAAAGTTTGGCCCTGGGTTTTTTGTTTTGTTTTTTTTAAATGGCTGGTTGTAGTCTGAGTACTGCTATTCCTAGATGGAATCAAGATCTCTGGAGTTGTTAAGGTCTTGCTCTGCATCCAGGCTGAATTGCTCAATATGGTTTTTTTCAGATGCAGAGGGACAAGATGCGTGCCCCAAATGACAAAGGAGGGGAGCGGAGTGCCTTAAAGAGGTGGGTCCGTGCTTGGAGTCAGAGGGAAAATGCAGCTGGTGGCTCTATGACTAGCTGATAGGGTTCTTTTTTTCTTTTATTTTGAAGGTAGGAAGCAAGGAGCGAAGCGGGCCATGTGTAGCGGAGGTGACTCGGGCAAGGTGAGTCATGACTACTGGGTTAAAGGAACTGTTCCTTTGGAGTGTTGTATTGTTGGCAAAGTTGAAAGCATCCCTTGTTTGTGTTTGTGCAGACGATACGTATGCCTTGAGGTGGCAAGCTCTTGATGAAAGAGTGGGGTATTTGAGCGGCCAAGGGAAAGGAGAGGGAGTTGCGAATAGGTCCAGGCAGGCTGCAGTTTCGGGCGGCCTCTCGGCATGCGTATCCCACTTTGGTTTTTGCAGGTGGCGCACACAGCATTAGAGGAGCCATGCTGCAGGGCGATGTGCAGTCTGAGGAGGTGAGGTGGTTGTGGGCTGGGTCAGAGTTGAATATCGACGTAGTAGGTGGTTGCTCGGTTAAGCATTTACCTTTTGTTTTGCAGGTGCTGCATGGGCCAGCTTTGGATTGGGACGAGCGTTTGAGGCGAGCTGCGGCTTAGGGAGGAGGAGCGTGGGGCCGGTGCCTTCTCGTGAGTGCTGTGCTAATTCTATGCGTCTTGCTTTCTCAGGTACCCTGAGAGATGATGGCCGCAGGGTGTGACCCTGGAAAGAGCAGGTAAGCATAACACGGTGCTGTGTGTGTGTTATTAAGTGGGCTTTTGGGAAAGGAGCTGGTGTTGGCTGACGGGTTACTTGCTGCCTCTTCTGCTTGTGTTGGTGGTGGTTGTTTTTTCACTGTCTTCACTGCAGATGATGAAGAGGAACCTGGCAACCGCTGGATGGTCCCAGTTCGCCGATGTGATTTGTGCGGAGGCTGGATTCGTACCCTTGGCCCTCTGAAATTTAAGGCGAGGGACGCGGGCTGGGGAGTGGCCGGGAGGGAGGGAGGGACAGAGCTGGGAAGTGCCGGGAGGGGTTTCAAAGTTAGAGTAGCAGGGCAGGAGCCGTCCTCTGTGGGCAAGTGAAGGGAGCGGGTTGATGTTCAGCCCGAGACCAGCGTGTGCCAGGCAGGGCAGTTCCGGCCTGTGTCTGTGGTGGCGTGTACTTTGTGTAGCCTGTCTTGTGTGCCTTCGACGTTGTTCGAGTCTTGACGATGTCGTCAGTCTTTGCCCTCGGGGAGCGTGGCGTGCGCTTTGGCAGCAGTCCCTAGGGTCTCGAACGGCCTTGCTCGTCGGCACCGTGCCAGTCGGGTGCAGCTTTTCTTGCGCTCGGAGGTCTACAGCGTGGATCGGCGTCAGAAGGTTCCCGCCGGTTCTCTTCTGCAGCGCTCTGTGGACTGCTTTGTCAACTCTGCTCTCTAGCTGTGCGTTGTCTCGAAACGGGAGTTCTTCCCCACCCCTTGCCGTTCCTAGGTGTCGATGACAGGCTTCTTGCGCGTCCACGATCTCTGTTTTGATGGTACCATCTTGTAACGGGACGTTCATTTTGCCTTTTATCCTTTGGGACCATTGTCGAGGCTCCTGGCTTCCTGGTCTTGGCCACCGTAGGTCGTGTTGCCGGCTGGCAACTCCTGTTTGGGATTCATTCTTCTTGCGGAGAGTTTTCTCTCTCTCTTTGGATCGCCTCGTTGGTACGTTTTGCGTTGTGTGTGTTGCGTGCGTGAGTGCGTTTGGCTTGGAGCTGCTCTGCCCGGGGATCTAGAATAGAGGGGTAGGTGCAACAGCAATAGGAGTGTATGGGGGAGGTGGCCAAATGTCATGGGGTCAAGGTCTAAGGTCAGCATGGTCAGTGGTCAAAGCGCACAGTGCCTAGGGCCAAACTTCATGGGGGGTCAGGGGTCAACAGTCATGGGTCAGCTGTCAAAGGGTTAGGATTAGGTTGTCAGTTTAGGTTTAGAGCTTAGGGTTAGGGTGTCATGTCAGGGTTGGGGTGGAGCCGCAGGCGGATGTGCTGTCTGAGGAGGTGAGGTGGGTGTGGGCTGGGTCCATGTTGAATATTGTGGTATTGGGTGGTTGCTCAGTTAAGCGTTTCCCTTTTCTTTTGCAGGCGCTGCGCGGGCCATCTTTGGAACGGGACGAGCGTCTGAGGCGAGCTGCGCCTTAGGGCGGAGGAGCGTGGGGCCGGTGCCTTCTCGCAAGTGCTGTGCTAATTTTGTGCATCTTGCTTTCTCAGGTATCCTGAGAGAAGATGGCCGCAGGGTGTGACCCTGGAAAGAGCAGGTAAGCGTAACACTGTGGTGTGTCTGTGAAGAAGTGGGCTTCTGTCAAAGTAGCTGGTGCTGGCTGATGGGTTACTTGCTGCCTCTTCTGCTGGTGGTGCTTGTTTTGTTCACTACCTTCACTGCAGATGATGAAGAGGAAGCTGGCGACTGCCGGACAGTCCCAGTTCGCCGATGTGATTTGTGCGGAGGCTGGATTCGTACCCTCGGCCCTCTGAAAGTTAAGGTGAGGGACGCGGGCTGGCGAGCAGCCGGGAGGGAGGGAGGGACAGAGCTGGGAAGTGCCGGGAGGGGTTTCAAAGTGAGAGTAGGAGGGCAGGAACCGTCCTGTGTGGGCAGGGGAAGGGAGCGGGTCGCTTTTCAGCCCGAGACCAGCGCGTGCCGGGCAGGGCAGTTCCGGTCTGTGTCTGTGGCGGTGTGTAGTTTGTGTAGTCTGTCTTGCGTGCCTTCGACCTTGTTCGGGTCTCGACGCCGTCATCGGTCTTTCCCCTCAGGGAGCGTGGCGTGCGCTTTGGCAGCAGTCCCTAGGGTCTCGAATGGACTTAGTCATTGGCACCGTCCCAGTCGGGTGCCGCTTTTCTCGCGCTCGGAGGTCTACAGCGTGGATCGGCGTCAGAAGGTTCCCGCCGGTTCTCTTTTGCGGCGCCCTTGTGGGCTGCTTTGGCAGCCCTGCTCTCTAGCCGTGCGTTGTCTCGGAACGGGAGTTCTTCCTCGCACCTTGACGTTCCTAGGTCTCGATGACAGGCTTCTTGCGTGTCCATGATCTCGGTTGTGACGGTACCATCTTGTAACGGGCCGTTCATTTTGCCTCTTCTTCTTCGGGGCTGTCGTCGAGGCTCCTGGCTTCGTGGTCTTGGCCGCCGTCGGTCGTCTTGCCTGCTGGCAACTCCTGTCCGGGAGTCATTCTTCTTGCGGAGAGTTTTCTCTCTCTCTTTGGATCACCTCGTTGGTACGTTTTGCGTTGTGTTGCGTGCGTGAGTGCGTTTGACTTGGAGCTGCTCTGCCCGGGGATCTAGAGTAGAGGGAAAGGTGCAACAGCAATAGGAGCGTATGGGGGAGGTGGCCAAATGTCATGGGGTCAAGGTGAAAGGTCACAGTGCCTAGGGCCAAACTTCATGGGGGTCAGGGGTCAACAGTCACGGGTCAGCTGTCAAAGGGTTAGGATTAGGTTGTCAGTTTAGGTTTAGAGCTTAGGGTTAGGGTGTCATGTCAGGGTTGGGGTGGAGCCGCAGGCGGATGTGCTGTCTGAGGAGGTGAGGTGGGTGGGGGCTGGGTCCATGTTGAATATCGTGGTATTGGGTGGTTGCTCAGTTAAGCCTTTCCCTTTTGTTTTGCAGGTGCTGCGCGGGCCATCTTTGAAACGGGACGAGCCTTTGAGGCGAGCTGCGCCTTAGGGCAGAGGAGCGTGGGGCCGGTGCCTTCTCGCAAGTGCTGTGCTAATTTTGTGCGTCTTGCTTTCTCAGGTATCCTGAGAGAGGATGGCCGCAGGGTGTGACCCTGGAAAGAGCAGGTAAGCGTAACGCTGTGGTGTGTCTGTGATGAAGCGGGCTTTTGGCAAAGTAGCTGGTGTTGGCTGATGGGTTACTTGCTGCCTCTTCTGCTGGTGTTGGTGGTGGTTGTTTTTTTCACTGTCTTCACTGGAGACGAAGAGGAACCTGGCGACTGCCGGATGGTCCCAGTTCGCCCATGTGATTTGTGCGGGGGCTGGATTCGTACCCTCGGCCCTCAAAGTTAAGGTGAGGGACGCGGGCTGGGGAGCGGCTGGGAGGGACAGAGCTGGGAAGTGCCGGGAGGGGTTTCAAAGTGAGAGTAGGAGGGCAGGAACCGTCCTGTGTGGGCAGGGGAAGGGAGCGGGTCGCTTTTCAGCCCGAGACCAGCGCGTGCCGTGCAGGGCAGTTCCGGTCTGTGTCTGTGGTGGTGTGTAGTTTGCGTAGTCTGTCTTGCGTGCCTTCCATATTGTTCGGGTCTCGACGCCGTCGTCGGTCTTTGCGCTCGGGGAGTGTGTCGTGCGCTTTGGGAGCAGTCCCTAGGGTTTCGAATGGCCTTACTCATCTGCACCGTCCCAGTCGGGTGCCGCTTTTCTCGCGCTTGGAGGTCTAAAGCGTGTATCGGTGTCGGAACGTTCCTGCCGGTTCTCTCTTGCGGCCCTCTTCTGGCCTGCTTTGTCAGCTCTGCTCTCTAGCCGTGCGTTGTCTCGAAATGGGAGTTCCTCCCCGCACCTTGACGTTCCTAGGTCTCGATGACAGGCTTCTTGTGCATCCATGATCTCGGTCGTGACGGTACCATCGTGTAACGGGCCGTTCCTTTTGCCTTTTACTCTTTGGGGCCGTTGTCGAGGCTCACGGCTTCGTGGTCTTGGACACCATAGGTAATCTTGCCGGCTGCCAGCTCCCGTCCGGGAGTCATTCTTCTTGCGGAGAGTTTTCTCTCTCTCTCTTTGGATCACCTCGTTGGTACGTTTTGCGTTGTGTGTGTTGCGTGCGTGAGCGCGTTTGGCTTGGAGCTGCTCTGCCTGGGGATCTAGAGTACAGGGGTAGGTGCAACAGCAATAGGAGCGTGTGGGGGATGTGGCCAAATGTCACGGGGTTAAGGTCTAAGGTCAGCAGGGTCAGTGGTCAAAGCTCACAGTGCCTGCCTAGGGCCAGACTTCATGGGGGTCAGGGGTCAACAGTCACAGGTCAGCTGTCAAGGGGTTAGGATTAGGGTGTCAGTTTAGGATTAGAGCTTAGGGTTAGGGAGTCATGTCAGGGTTGGGGTGGAGACGCAGGCCCATGTGCGGTCTGAGGAGGTGAGGTGGGTGTGGGCTGGGTCCGTGTTGAATATTGAGGTATTGGGTGGTTGCTCAGCTAAGCGTTTCCCTTTTGTTTTGCAGGCGCTGCGCGGGCCATCGTTGGAGCGGGACGAGCGTCTGAGGCGACCTGCGGCTTAGGGCGGAGGAGCGTGGGGCCGGTGCCTTCTCGCGAGTGCTGTGCTAATTCTGTGCGTCTTGCTTTCTCAGGTACCCTGAGAGACGATGGCTGCAGGGTGTGACCCTGGAAAGAGCAGGTACGCGTAACACTGTGGTGGCCGTGATGAAGCGGGCTTTTGGCAAAGTAGCTGGTGTTGGCTGATGGGTTACTTGCTGCCTCTTCTGCTGGTGTTGGTGGTGGTTGTTTTTTTCACTGTCTTCACTGGAGACGATGAAGAGGAACCTGGCGACTGCCGGATGGTCCCAGTTCGCCCACGTGATTTGTGCGGGGGCTGGATTCGTACCCTCGGCCCCCTGAAAGTTAAGGTGAGGGACGCGGGCTGGGGAGCGGCTGGGAGGGGTGGAGCTGGGATGTGCCGGGAGGGGTTTCAAAGTTAGAGTAGGAGGGCAGGAGCCGTCCTGTGTGGGCAGGGGAAGGGAGCGGGTCGCTTTTCAGCCCGAGACGAGCGCGTGCTGGGCAGGGCAGTTCCGGCCTGTGTCTGTGGTGGTGTGTAGTTTGCGTAGTCTGCCTTGCGTGCCTTCCATATTGTTCGGGTCTCGATGCCGTCGTCGGTCTTTGCCCTCGGGGAGCGTGGCGTGCGATTTGGGAGCAGTCCCTAGGGTTTCGAATGGCCTTACTCATCTGCACCGTCCCAGTCAGGTGCCGCTTTTCTTGCGCTCGGAGGTCAGAAGCGTGGATCGGCGTCGGAAGGTGCCAGCCGGTTCTCTTTTGCGGCGCTCTTGTGGGCTGCTTTGGCAGCTCTGCTCTCTAGCTGTGCGTTGTCTCGGAACACGACTTCTTCCCCGCACCTTGATGTTCCTAGGTCAAGATGACAGGCTTCTTGCGCATCCACGATCTCGGTTGTGACGGTACCATCTTGTAACGGGCCTTTCTTTTTGCCTCTTCTTCTTCGGGGCCGTCGTCGAGGCTCCTGGCTTCGTGGTCTTGGCCGCCGTAGGTCGTGTTGCCGGCTGGCAACTCCCGTCTGGGATTCATTCTTATTGCGGAGAGTTTTCTCTCTCTCTTTGGATCGCCTCGTTGGTACGTTTTGCGTTGTGTGTGTTGCGTGCGTGAGTGCGTTTGGCTTGGAGCTGCTCTGCCCGGGGATCTAGAGTAGTAGAGGGGTAGGTGCAACAGCAATAGGAGCGTATGGGGGAGGTGGCCGAATGTCATGGGGTCAAGGTCTAAGGTCAGCATGGTCAGTGGTCAAAGCTCACAGTGCCAAACTTCATGGGGGTCAGGGGTCAACAGTCACGGGTCAGCTGTCAAAGGGTTAGGATTAGGTTGTCAGTTTAGGATTAGAGCTTAGGTTTAGGGTGTCACGTCAGGGTTGGGGTGGAGCCGCAGGCGGATGTGCGGTCTGAGGAGGTGAGGTGGGTGGGGGCTGGGTCCATGTTGAATATCGTGGTATTGGGTGGTTGCTCAGCTAAGCGTTTCCCTTTTGTTTTGCAGGCGCTGCGCGGGCCATCTTTGGAACGGGACGAGCGTTTGAGGCGAGCTGCGCCTTAGGGCGGAGGAGCGTGGGGCCGGTGCCTTCTCGCAAGTGCTGTGCTAATTTTGTGCGTCTTGCTTTCTCAGGTATCCTGAGAGAAGATGGCCGCAGGGTGTGACCCTGGATAAGAGCAGGTAAGAGTAACACTGTGGTGTGTCTGTGAAGAAGTGGGCTTCTGTCAAAGTAGCTGGTGCTGGCTGATGGGTTACTTGCTGCCTCTTCTGCTGGTGTTGGTGATGGTTGTTTTGTTCACCATCTTCACTGGAGACGATGAAGAGGAACCTGGCGACTGCCGGACAGTCCCAGTTCGCCGATGTGATTTGTGCGGAGGCTGGATTCGTACCCTCGGCCCTCTGAAAGTTAAGGTGAGGGACGCGGGCTGGCGAGCGGCCGGGAGGGAGGGAGGGACAGAGCTGGGAAGTGCCGGGAGGGGTTTCAAAGTGAGAGTAGGAGGGCAGGAGCCGTCCTGTTTGGTAAGGTTTAATGGAGCGGGTCGCTTTTCAGCCCGAGACCAGCGCGTGCCGGGCAGGGCAGTTCCGGTCTGTGTCTGTGGCGGTGTGTAGTTTGTGTAGTCTGTCTTGCGTGCCTTCCATATTGTTCGGGTCTCGACGCCGTCATCGGTGTTTGCCCTCGGGGAGCGTGGCGTGCGCTTTGGCAGCAGTCCCTAGGGTCTCGAACGGCCTTAGTCATTGGCACCGTCCCAGTCGGGTGCCGCTTTTCTTGCGCTCGGAGGTCTACAGCGTGGATCGGCGTCAGAAGGTTCCCGCCGGTTCTCTTTTGCGGCGCTCTTGTGGGCTGCTTTGGCAGCCCTGCTCTCTAGCTGTGCGTTGCCTCGGAACACGACTTCTTCCCCGCACCTTGATGTTCCTAGGTCAAGATGACAGGCTTCTTGCGCATCCACGATCTCGGTTGTGACGGTACCATCTTGTAACGGGCCGTTCATTTTGCCTCTTCTTCTTCGGGGCCGTCGTCGAGGCTCCTGGCTTCGTGGTCTTGGCCGCCGTCGGTCATCTTGCCTGCTGGCAACTCCTGTCCGGGAGTCATTCTTCTTGCGGAGAGTTTCTCTCTCTCTTTGGATCGCCTCGTTGGTACGTTTTGCGTTGTGTGTGTTGCGTGCGTGAGCGCGTTTGGCTTGGAGCTGCTCTGCCCGGGGATCTAGAGTACAGGGGTAGGTGCAACAGCAATAGGAGCGTATGGGGGAGGTGGCCAAATGTCATGGGGTCAAGGTCAAAGGTCACAGTGCCTAGGGCCAAACTTCATGGGGGTCAGGGGTCAACAGTCACGGGTCAGCTGTCAAAGGGTTAGGATTAGGTTGTCAGTTTAGGTTTAGAGCTTAGGGTTAGGGTGTCATGTCAGGGTTGGGGTGGAGCCGCAGGCGGATGTGCTGTCTGAGGAGGTGAGGTGGGTGGGGGCTGGGTCCGTGTTGAATATCGTGGTATTGGGTGGTTGCTCAGTTAAGCCTTTCCCTTTTGTTTTGCAGGCGCTGCGCGGGCCATCGTTGGAACGGGACGAGCGTTTGAGGCGAGCTGCGCCTTAGGGCAGAGGAGCGTGGGGCCGGTGCCTTCTCGCGAGTGCTGTGCTAATTCTGCACGTCTTGCTTTCTCAGGTATCCTGAGAGAAGATGGCTGCAGGCTGTGACCCTGGAAAGAGCAGGTAAGCGTAACGCTGTGGTGTGTCTGTGATGAAGCGGGCTTTTGGCAAAGTAGCTGGTGTTGGCTGATGGGTTACTTGCTGCCTCTTCTGCTTGTGTTGGTGGTGGTTGTTTTTTTCACTGTGGTGTGTGTGTGGTGAAGTGGGCTGTTGGGAAAGTAGCTGGTGTTGGCTGATGGGTTACTTGCTGCCTCTTCTGCTTGTGTTGGTGGTTGTTGTTTTTTTCACTGTCTTCACTGGAGACGATGAAGAGGAACCTGGCGACTGCCGGATGGTCCCAGTTCGCCCATGTGATTTGTGCGGGGGCTGGATTCGTACCCTTGGCCCTCTGAAAGTTAAGGTGAGGGACGCGGGCTGGGGAGCGGCAGAGCTGGGATGTGCCGGGAGGGGTTTCAAAGTTAGAGTAGGAGGGCAGGAACCGTCCTGTGTGGGCAGGGGAAGGGAGCGGGTCGCTTTTCAGCCCGAGACCAGCGCGTGCCGGGCAGGGCAGTTCCGGCCTGTGTCTGTGGTGGTGTGTAGTTTGCGTAGTCTGCCTTGCGTGCCTTCCATATTGTTCGGGTCTCGACGCCGTCGTCGGTCTTTGCGCTCGGGGAGTGTGTCGTGCGCTTTGGGAGCAGTCCCTAGGGTTTCGAATGGCCTTACTCATCTGCACCGTCCCAGTCGGGTGCCGCTGTTCTCGCGCCTGGAGGTCTAAAGCGTGTATCGGTGTCGGAACGTTCCTGCCGGTTCTCTCTTGCGGCCCTCTTCTGGCCTGCTTTGTCAGCTCTGCTCTCTAGCCGTGCGTTGTCTCGAAATGGGAGTTCCTCCCCGCACCTTGACGTTCCTAGGTCTCGATGACAGGCTTCTTGTGCATCCATGATCTCGGTCGTGACGGTACCATCGTGTAACGGGCCGTTCCTTTTGCCTTTTACTCTTTGGGGCCGTTGTCGAGGCTCACGGCTTCGTGGTCTTGGACGCCATAGGTAATCTTGCCGGCTGCCAGCTCCCGTCCGGGAGTCATTCTTCTTGCGGAGAGTTTTCTCTCTCTCTTTGGATCACCTCGTTGGTACGTTTTGCGTTGTGTGTGTTGCGTGCGTGAGCGCGTTTGGCTTGGAGCTGCTCTGCCCGGGGATCTAGAGTACAGGGGTAGGTGCAACAGCAATAGGAGCGTGTGGGGGATGTGGCCAAATGTCACGGGGTTAAGGTCTAAGGTCAGCAGGGTCAGTGGTCAAAGCTCACAGTGCCTGCCTAGGGCCAGACTTCATGGGGGTCAGGGGTCAACAATCACAGGTCAGCTGTCAAGGGGTTAGGATTAGGGTGTCAGTTTAGGATTAGAGCTTAGGGTTAGGGAGTCATGTCAGGGTTGGGGTGGAGACGCAGGCCCATGTGCGGTCTGAGGAGGTGAGGTGGGTGTGGGCTGGGTCCACGTTGAATATCGTGGTATTGGGTGGTTGCTCAGTTAAGCGTTTCCCTTTTGTTTTGCAGGCGCTGCGCGGGCCATCGTTGGAGCGGGACGAGCGTCTGAGGCGACCTGCGGCTTAGGGCGGAGGAGCGTGGGGCCGGTGCCTTCTCGCGAGTGCTGTGCTAATTCTGTGCGTCTTGCTTTCTCAGGTACCCTGAGAGACGATGGCTGCAGGGTGTGACCCTGGAAAGAGCAGGTACGCGTAACACTGTGGTGGCCGTGATGAAGCGGGCTTTTGGCAAAGTAGCTGGTGTTGGCTGATGGGTTACTTGCTGCCTCTTCTGCTGGTGTTGGTGGTGGTTGTTTTTTTCACTGTCTTCACTGGAGACGATGAAGAGGAACCTGGCGACTGCCGGATGGTCCCAGTTCGCCCACGTGATTTGTGCGGGGGCTGGATTCGTACCCTCGGCCCCCTGAAAGTTAAGGTGAGGGACGCGGGCTGGGGAGCGGCTGGGAGGGGTGGAGCTGGGATGTGCCGGGAGGGGTTTCAAAGTTAGAGTAGGAGGGCAGGAGCCGTCCTGTGTGGGCAGGGGAAGGGAGCGGGTCGCTTTTCAGCCCGAGACGAGCGCGTGCTGGGCAGGGCAGTTCCGGCCTGTGTCTGTGGTGGTGTGTAGTTTGCGTAGTCTGCCTTGCGTGCCTTCCATATTGTTCGGGTCTCGATGCCGTCGTCGGTCTTTGCCCTCGGGGAGCGTGGCGTGCGATTTGGGAGCAGTCCCTAGGGTTTCGAATGGCCTTACTCATCTGCACCGTCCCAGTCAGGTGCCGCTTTTCTTGCGCTCGGAGGTCAGAAGCGTGGATCGGCGTCGGAAGGTGCCAGCCGGTTCTCTTTTGCGGCGCTCTTGTGGGCTGCTTTGGCAGCTCTGCTCTCTAGCTGTGCGTTGTCTCGGAACACGACTTCTTCCCCGCACCTTGATGTTCCTAGGTCAAGATGACAGGCTTCTTGCGCATCCACGATCTCGGTTGTGACGGTACCATCTTGTAACGGGCCTTTCTTTTTGCCTCTTCTTCTTCGGGGCCGTCGTCGAGGCTCCTGGCTTCGTGGTCTTGGCCGCCGTAGGTCGTGTTGCCGGCTGGCAACTCCCGTCTGGGATTCATTCTTATTGCGGAGAGTTTTCTCTCTCTCTTTGGATCGCCTCGTTGGTACGTTTTGCGTTGTGTGTGTTGCGTGCGTGAGTGCGTTTGGCTTGGAGCTGCTCTGCCCGGGGATCTAGAGTAGTAGAGGGGTAGGTGCAACAGCAATAGGAGCGTATGGGGGAGGTGGCCGAATGTCATGGGGTCAAGGTCTAAGGTCAGCATGGTCAGTGGTCAAAGCTCACAGTGCCAAACTTCATGGGGGTCAGGGGTCAACAGTCACGGGTCAGCTGTCAAAGGGTTAGGATTAGGTTGTCAGTTTAGGATTAGAGCTTAGGTTTAGGGTGTCACGTCAGGGTTGGGGTGGAGCCGCAGGCGGATGTGCGGTCTGAGGAGGTGAGGTGGGTGGGGGCTGGGTCCATGTTGAATATCGTGGTATTGGGTGGTTGCTCAGTTAAGCGTTTCCCTTTTGTTTTGCAGGCGCTGCGCGGGCCATCTTTGGAACGGGACGAGCGTTTGAGGCGAGCTGCGCCTTAGGGCGGAGGAGCGTGGGGCCGGTGCCTTCTCGCAAGTGCTGTGCTAATTTTGTGCATCTTGCTTTCTCAGGTATCCTGAGAGAAGATGGCCGCAGGGTGTGACCCTGGATAAGAGCAGGTAAGAGTAACACTGTGGTGTGTCTGTGAAGAAGTGGGCTTCTGTCAAAGTAGCTGGTGCTGGCTGATGGGTTACTTGCTGCCTCTTCTGCTGGTGTTGGTGATGGTTGTTTTGTTCACCATCTTCACTGGAGACGATGAAGAGGAACCTGGCGACTGCCGGACAGTCCCAGTTCGCCGATGTGATTTGTGCGGAGGCTGGATTCGTACCCTCGGCCCTCTGAAAGTTAAGGTGAGGGACGCGGGCTGGCGAGCGGCCGGGAGGGAGGGAGGGACAGAGCTGGGAAGTGCCGGGAGGGGTTTCAAAGTGAGAGTAGGAGGGCAGGAGCCGTCCTGTTTGGTAAGGTTTAATGGAGCGGGTCGCTTTTCAGCTTGAGACCAGCGAGTGCCGGGCAGGGCAGTTCCGGTCTGTGTCTGTGGCGGTGTGTAGTTTGTGTAGTCTGTCTTGCGTGCCTTCCATATTGTTCGGGTCTCGACGCCGTCATCGGTGTTTGCCCTCGGGGAGCGTGGCGTGCGCTTTGGCAGCAGTCCCTAGGGTCTCGAACGGCCTTAGTCATTGGCACCGTCCCAGTCGGGTGCCGCTTTTCTTGCGCTCGGAGGTCTACAGCGTGGATCGGCGTCAGAAGGTTCCCGCCGGTTCTCTTTTGCGGCGCTCTTGTGGGCTGCTTTGGCAGCCCTGCTCTCTAGCTGTGCGTTGCCTCGGAACACGACTTCTTCCCCGCACCTTGATGTTCCTAGGTCAAGATGACAGGCTTCTTGCGCATCCACGATCTCGGTTGTGACGGTACCATCTTGTAACGGGCCGTTCATTTTGCCTCTTCTTCTTCGGGGCCGTCGTCGAGGCTCCTGGCTTCGTGGTCTTGGCTGCCGTCGGTCATCTTGCCTGCTGGCAACTCCTGTCCGGGAGTCATTCTTCTTGCGGAGAGTTTTCTCTCTCTCTTTGGATCGCCTCGTTGGTACGTTTTGCGTTGTGTGTTGCGTGCGTGAGCGCGTTTGGCTTGGAGCTGCTCTGCCCGGGGATCTAGAGTACAGGGGTAGGTGCAACAGCAATAGGAGCGTATGGGGGAGGTGGCCAAATGTCATGGGGTCAAGGTCAAAGGTCACAGTGCCTAGGGCCAAACTTCATGGGGGTCAGGGGTCAACAGTCACGGGTCAGCTGTCAAAGGGTTAGGATTAGGTTGTCAGTTTAGGTTTAGAGCTTAGGGTTAGGGTGTCATGTCAGGGTTGGGGTGGAGCCGCAGGCGGATGTGCTGTCTGAGGAGGTGAGGTGGGTGGGGGCTGGGTCCGTGTTGAATATCGTGGTATTGGGTGGTTGCTCAGTTAAGCCTTTCCCTTTTGTTTTGCAGGCGCTGCGCGGGCCATCGTTGGAACGGGACGAGCGTTTGAGGCGAGCTGCGCCTTAGGGCGGAGGAGCGTGGGGCCGGTGCCTTCTCGCGAGTGCTGTGCTAATTCTGTGCGTCTTGCTTTCTCAGGTATCCTGAGAGAAGATGGCTGCAGGCTGTGACCCTGGAAAGAGCAGGTAAGCGTAACGCTGTGGTGTGTCTGTGATGAAGCGGGCTTTTGGCAAAGTAGCTGGTGTTGGCTGATGGGTTACTTGCTGCCTCTTCTGCTTGTGTTGGTGGTGGTTGTTTTTTTCACTGTGGTGTGTGTGTGGTGAAGTGGGCTGTTGGGAAAGTAGCTGGTGTTGGCTGATGGGTTACTTGCTGCCTCTTCTGCTTGTGTTGGTGGTGGTTGTTTTTTTCACTGTCTTCACTGGAGACGATGAAGAGGAACCTGGCGACTGCCGGATGGTCCCAGTTCGCCCATGTGATTTGTGCGGGGGCTGGATTCGTACCCTTGGCCCTCTGAAAGTTAAGGTGAGGGACGCGGGCTGGGGAGCGGCAGAGCTGGGATGTGCCGGGAGGGGTTTCAAAGTTAGAGTAGGAGGGCAGGAACCGTCCTGTGTGGGCAGGGGAAGGGAGCGGGTCGCTTTTCAGCCCGAGACCAGCGCGTGCCGGGCAGGGCAGTTCCGGCCTGTGTCTGTGGTGGTGTGTAGTTTGCGTAGTCTGCCTTGCGTGCCTTCCATATTGTTCGGGTCTCGACGCCGTCGTCGGTCTTTGCGCTCGGGGAGTGTGTCGTGCGCTTTGGGAGCAGTCCCTAGGGTTTCGAATGGCCTTACTCATCTGCACCGTCCCAGTCGGGTGCCGCTTTTCTTGCGCTTGGAGGTCTAAAGCGTGTATCGGTGTCGGAACGTTCCTGCCGGTTCTCTCTTGCGGCCCTCTTCTGGCCTGCTTTGTCAGCTCTGCTCTCTAGCCGTGCGTTGTCTCGAAATGGGAGTTCCTCCCCGCACCTTGACGTTCCTAGGTCTCGATGACAGGCTTCTTGTGCATCCATGATCTCGGTCGTGACGGTACCATCGTGTAACGGGCCGTTCCTTTTGCCTTTTACTCTTTGGGGCCGTTGTCGAGGCTCACGGCTTCGTGGTCTTGGACGCCATAGGTAATCTTGCCGGCTGCCAGCTCCCGTCCGGGAGTCATTCTTCTTGCGGAGAGTTTTCTCTCTCTCTTTGGATCACCTCGTTGGTACGTTTTGCGTTGTGTGTGTTGCGTGCGTGAGCGCGTTTGGCTTGGAGCTGCTCTGCCCGGGGATCTAGAGTACAGGGGTAGGTGCAACAGCAATAGGAGCGTGTGGGGGATGTGGCCAAATGTCACGGGGTTAAGGTCTAAGGTCAGCAGGGTCAGTGGTCAAAGCTCACAGTGCCTGCCTAGGGCCAGACTTCATGGGGGTCAGGGGTCAACAGTCACAGGTCAGCTGTCAAGGGGTTAGGATTAGGGTGTCAGTTTAGGATTAGAGCTTAGGGTTAGGGAGTCACGTCAGGGTTGGGGTGGAGACGCAGGCCCATGTGCGGTCTGAGGAGGTGAGGTGGGTGTGGGCTGGGTCCGTGTTGAATATTGAGGTATTGGGTGGTTGCTCAGCTAAGCGTTTCCCTTTTGTTTTGCAGGCGCTGCGCGGGCCATCGTTGGAGCGGGACGAGCGTCTGAGGCGACCTGCGGCTTAGGGCGGAGGAGCGTGGGGCCGGTGCCTTCTCGCGAGTGCTGTGCTAATTCTGTGCGTCTTGCTTTCTCAGGTACCCTGAGAGACGATGGCTGCAGGGTGTGACCCTGGAAAGAGCAGGTACGCGTAACACTGTGGTGGCCGTGATGAAGCGGGCTTTTGGCAAAGCAGCTGGTGTTGGCTGATGGGTTACTTGCTGCCTCTTCTGCTGGTGTTGGTGGTGGTTGTTTTTTTCACTGTCTTCACTGGAGACGATGAAGAGGAACCTGGCGACTGCCGGATGGTCCCAGTTCGCCCACGTGATTTGTGCGGGGGCTGGATTCGTACCCTCGGCCCCCTGAAAGTTAAGGTGAGGGACGCGGGCTGGGGAGCGGCTGGGAGGGGTGGAGCTGGGATGTGCCGGGAGGGGTTTCAAAGTTAGAGTAGGAGGGCAGGAGCCGTCCTGTGTGGGCAGGGGAAGGGAGCGGGTCGCTTTTCAGCCCGAGACGAGCGCGTGCTGGGCAGGGCAGTTCCGGCCTGTGTCTGTGGTGGTGTGTAGTTTGCGTAGTCTGCCTTGCGTGCCTTCCATATTGTTCGGGTCTCGATGCCGTCGTCGGTCTTTGCCCTCGGGGAGCGTGGCGTGCGATTTGGGAGCAGTCCCTAGGGTTTCGAATGGCCTTACTCATCTGCACCGTCCCAGTCAGGTGCCGCTTTTCTTGCGCTCGGAGGTCAGAAGCGTGGATCGGCGTCGGAAGGTGCCAGCCGGTTCTCTTTTGCGGCGCTCTTGTGGGCTGCTTTGGCAGCTCTGCTCTCTAGCTGTGCGTTGTCTCGGAACACGACTTCTTCCCCGCACCTTGATGTTCCTAGGTCAAGATGACAGGCTTCTTGCGCATCCACGATCTCGGTTGTGACGGTACCATCTTGTAACGGGCCTTTCTTTTTGCCTCTTCTTCTTCGGGGCCGTCGTCGAGGCTCCTGGCTTCGTGGTCTTGGCCGCCGTAGGTCGTGTTGCCGGCTGGCAACTCCCGTCTGGGATTCATTCTTATTGCGGAGAGTTTTCTCTCTCTCTTTGGATCGCCTCGTTGGTACGTTTTGCGTTGTGTGTGTTGCGTGCGTGAGTGCGTTTGGCTTGGAGCTGCTCTGCCCGGGGATCTAGAGTAGTAGAGGGGTAGGTGCAACAGCAATAGGAGCGTATGGGGGAGGTGGCCGAATGTCATGGGGTCAAGGTCTAAGGTCAGCATGGTCAGTGGTCAAAGCTCACAGTGCCAAACTTCATGGGGGTCAGGGGTCAACAGTCACGGGTCAGCTGTCAAAGGGTTAGGATTAGGTTGTCAGTTTAGGATTAGAGCTTAGGTTTAGGGTGTCACGTCAGGGTTGGGGTGGAGCCGCAGGCGGATGTGCGGTCTGAGGAGGTGAGGTGGGTGGGGGCTGGGTCCATGTTGAATATCGTGGTATTGGGTGGTTGCTCAGTTAAGCGTTTCCCTTTTGTTTTGCAGGCGCTGCGCGGGCCATCTTTGGAACGGGACGAGCGTTTGAGGCGAGCTGCGCCTTAGGGCGGAGGAGCGTGGGGCCGGTGCCTTCTCGCAAGTGCTGTGCTAATTTTGTGCGTCTTGCTTTCTCAGGTATCCTGAGAGAAGATGGCCGCAGGGTGTGACCCTGGATAAGAGCAGGTAAGAGTAACACTGTGGTGTGTCTGTGAAGAAGTGGGCTTCTGTCAAAGTAGCTGGTGCTGGCTGATGGGTTACTTGCTGCCTCTTCTGCTGGTGTTGGTGATGGTTGTTTTGTTCACCATCTTCACTGGAGACGATGAAGAGGAACCTGGCGACTGCCGGACAGTCCCAGTTCGCCGATGTGATTTGTGCGGAGGCTGGATTCGTACCCTCGGCCCTCTGAAAGTTAAGGTGAGGGACGCGGGCTGGCGAGCGGCCGGGAGGGAGGGAGGGACAGAGCTGGGAAGTGCCGGGAGGGGTTTCAAAGTGAGAGTAGGAGGGCAGGAGCCGTCCTGTTTGGTAAGGTTTAATGGAGCGGGTCGCTTTTCAGCCCGAGACCAGCGCGTGCCGGGCAGGGCAGTTCCGGTCTGTGTCTGTGGCGGTGTGTAGTTTGTGTAGTCTGTCTTGCGTGCCTTCCATATTGTTCGGGTCTCGACGCCGTCATCGGTGTTTGCCCTCGGGGAGCGTGGCGTGCGCTTTGGCAGCAGTCCCTAGGGTCTCGAACGGCCTTAGTCATTGGCACCGTCCCAGTCGGGTGCCGCTTTTCTTGCGCTCGGAGGTCTACAGCGTGGATTGGCGTCAGAAGGTTCCCGCCGGTTCTCTTTTGCGGCGCTCTTGTGGGCTGCTTTGGCAGCCCTGCTCTCTAGCTGTGCGTTGCCTCGGAACACGACTTCTTCCCCGCACCTTGATGTTCCTAGGTCAAGATGACAGGCTTCTTGCGCATCCACGATCTCGGTTGTGACGGTACCATCTTGTAACGGGCCGTTCATTTTGCCTCTTCTTCTTCGGGGCCGTCGTCGAGGCTCCTGGCTTCGTGGTCTTGGCCGCCGTCGGTCATCTTGCCTGCTGGCAACTCCTGTCCGGGAGTCATTCTTCTTGCGGAGAGTTTTCTCTCTCTCTTTGGATCGCCTCGTTGGTACGTTTTGCGTTGTGTGTGTTGCGTGCGTGAGCGCGTTTGGCTTGGAGCTGCTCTGCCCGGGGATCTAGAGTACAGGGGTAGGTGCAACAGCAATAGGAGCGTATGGGGGAGGTGGCCAAATGTCATGGGGTCAAGGTCAAAGGTCACAGTGCCTAGGGCCAAACTTCATGGGGGTCAGGGGTCAACAGTCACGGGTCAGCTGTCAAAGGGTTAGGATTAGGTTGTCAGTTTAGGTTTAGAGCTTAGGGTTAGGGTGTCATGTCAGGGTTGGGGTGGAGCCGCAGGCGGATGTGCTGTCTGAGGAGGTGAGGTGGGTGGGGGCTGGGTCCGTGTTGAATATCGTGGTATTGGGTGGTTGCTCAGTTAAGCCTTTCCCTTTTGTTTTGCAGGCGCTGCGCGGGCCATCGTTGGAACGGGACGAGCGTTTGAGGCGAGCTGCGCCTTAGGGCGGAGGAGCGTGGGGCCGGTGCCTTCTCGCGAGTGCTGTGCTAATTCTGTGCGTCTTGCTTTCTCAGGTATCCTGAGAGAAGATGGCTGCAGGCTGTGACCCTGGAAAGAGCAGGTAAGCGTAACGCTGTGGTGTGTCTGTGATGAAGCGGGCTTTTGGCAAAGTAGCTGGTGTTGGCTGATGGGTTACTTGCTGCCTCTTCTGCTTGTGTTGGTGGTGGTTGTTTTTTTCACTGTGGTGTGTGTGTGGTGAAGTGGGCTGTTGGGAAAGTAGCTGGTGTTGGCTGATGGGTTACTTGCTGCCTCTTCTGCTTGTGTTGGTGGTGGTTGTTTTTTTCACTGTCTTCACTGGAGACGATGAAGAGGAACCTGGCGACTGCCGGATGGTCCCAGTTCGCCCATGTGATTTGTGCGGGGGCTGGATTCGTACCCTTGGCCCTCTGAAAGTTAAGGTGAGGGACGCGGGCTGGGGAGCGGCAGAGCTGGGATGTGCCGGGAGGGGTTTCAAAGTTAGAGTAGGAGGGCAGGAACCGTCCTGTGTGGGCAGGGGAAGGGAGCGGGTCGCTTTTCAGCCCGAGACCAGCGCGTGCCGGGCAGGGCAGTTCCGGCCTGTGTCTGTGGTGGTGTGTAGTTTGCGTAGTCTGCCTTGCGTGCCTTCCATATTGTTCGGGTCTCGACGCCGTCGTCGGTCTTTGCGCTCGGGGAGTGTGTCGTGCGCTTTGGGAGCAGTCCCTAGGGTTTCGAATGGCCTTACTCATCTGCACCGTCCCAGTCGGGTGCCGCTTTTCTTGCGCTTGGAGGTCTAAAGCGTGTATCGGTGTCGGAACGTTCCTGCCGGTTCTCTCTTGCGGCCCTCTTCTGGCCTGCTTTGTCAGCTCTGCTCTCTAGCCGTGCGTTGTCTCGAAATGGGAGTTCCTCCCCGCACCTTGACGTTCCTAGGTCTCGATGACAGGCTTCTTGTGCATCCATGATCTCGGTCGTGACGGTACCATCGTGTAACGGGCCGTTCCTTTTGCCTTTTACTCTTTGGGGCCGTTGTCGAGGCTCACGGCTTCGTGGTCTTGGACGCCATAGGTAATCTTGCCGGCTGCCAGCTCCCGTCCGGGAGTCATTCTTCTTGCGGAGAGTTTTCTCTCTCTCTTTGGATCACCTCGTTGGTACGTTTTGCGTTGTGTGTGTTGCGTGCGTGAGCGCGTTTGGCTTGGAGCTGCTCTGCCCGGGGATCTAGAGTACAGGGGTAGGTGCAACAGCAATAGGAGCGTGTGGGGGATGTGGCCAAATGTCACGGGGTTAAGGTCTAAGGTCAGCAGGGTCAGTGGTCAAAGCTCACAGTGCCTGCCTAGGGCCAGACTTCATGGGGGTCAGGGGTCAACAGTCACAGGTCAGCTGTCAAGGGGTTAGGATTAGGGTGTCAGTTTAGGATTAGAGCTTAGGGTTAGGGAGTCACGTCAGGGTTGGGGTGGAGACGCAGGCCCATGTGCGGTCTGAGGAGGTGAGGTGGGTGTGGGCTGGGTCCGTGTTGAATATTGAGGTATTGGGTGGTTGCTCAGCTAAGCGTTTCCCTTTTGTTTTGCAGGCGCTGCGCGGGCCATCGTTGGAGCGGGACGAGCGTCTGAGGCGACCTGCGGCTTAGGGCGGAGGAGCGTGGGGCCGGTGCCTTCTCGCGAGTGCTGTGCTAATTCTGTGCGTCTTGCTTTCTCAGGTACCCTGAGAGACGATGGCTGCAGGGTGTGACCCTGGAAAGAGCAGGTACGCGTAACACTGTGGTGGCCGTGATGAAGCGGGCTTTTGGCAAAGCAGCTGGTGTTGGCTGATGGGTTACTTGCTGCCTCTTCTGCTGGTGTTGGTGGTGGTTGTTTTTTTCACTGTCTTCACTGGAGACGATGAAGAGGAACCTGGCGACTGCCGGATGGTCCCAGTTCGCCCACGTGATTTGTGCGGGGGCTGGATTCGTACCCTCGGCCCCCTGAAAGTTAAGGTGAGGGACGCGGGCTGGGGAGCGGCTGGGAGGGGTGGAGCTGGGATGTGCCGGGAGGGGTTTCAAAGTTAGAGTAGGAGGGCAGGAGCCGTCCTGTGTGGGCAGGGGAAGGGAGCGGGTCGCTTTTCAGCCCGAGACGAGCGCGTGCTGGGCAGGGCAGTTCCGGCCTGTGTCTGTGGTGGTGTGTAGTTTGCGTAGTCTGCCTTGCGTGCCTTCCATATTGTTCGGGTCTCGATGCCGTCGTCGGTCTTTGCCCTCGGGGAGCGTGGCGTGCGATTTGGGAGCAGTCCCTAGGGTTTCGAATGGCCTTACTCATCTGCACCGTCCCAGTCAGGTGCCGCTTTTCTTGCGCTCGGAGGTCAGAAGCGTGGATCGGCGTCGGAAGGTGCCAGCCGGTTCTCTTTTGCGGCGCTCTTGTGGGCTGCTTTGGCAGCTCTGCTCTCTAGCTGTGCGTTGTCTCGGAACACGACTTCTTCCCCGCACCTTGATGTTCCTAGGTCAAGATGACAGGCTTCTTGCGCATCCACGATCTCGGTTGTGACGGTACCATCTTGTAACGGGCCTTTCTTTTTGCCTCTTCTTCTTCGGGGCCGTCGTCGAGGCTCCTGGCTTCGTGGTCTTGGCCGCCGTAGGTCGTGTTGCCGGCTGGCAACTCCCGTCTGGGATTCATTCTTATTGCGGAGAGTTTTCTCTCTCTCTTTGGATCGCCTCGTTGGTACGTTTTGCGTTGTGTGTGTTGCGTGCGTGAGTGCGTTTGGCTTGGAGCTGCTCTGCCCGGGGATCTAGAGTAGTAGAGGGGTAGGTGCAACAGCAATAGGAGCGTATGGGGGAGGTGGCCGAATGTCATGGGGTCAAGGTCTAAGGTCAGCATGGTCAGTGGTCAAAGCTCACAGTGCCAAACTTCATGGGGGTCAGGGGTCAACAGTCACGGGTCAGCTGTCAAAGGGTTAGGATTAGGTTGTCAGTTTAGGATTAGAGCTTAGGTTTAGGGTGTCACGTCAGGGTTGGGGTGGAGCCGCAGGCGGATGTGCGGTCTGAGGAGGTGAGGTGGGTGGGGGCTGGGTCCATGTTGAATATCGTGGTATTGGGTGGTTGCTCAGTTAAGCGTTTCCCTTTTGTTTTGCAGGCGCTGCGCGGGCCATCTTTGGAACGGGACGAGCGTTTGAGGCGAGCTGCGCCTTAGGGCGGAGGAGCGTGGGGCCGGTGCCTTCTCGCAAGTGCTGTGCTAATTTTGTGCATCTTGCTTTCTCAGGTATCCTGAGAGAAGATGGCCGCAGGGTGTGACCCTGGATAAGAGCAGGTAAGAGTAACACTGTGGTGTGTCTGTGAAGAAGTGGGCTTCTGTCAAAGTAGCTGGTGCTGGCTGATGGGTTACTTGCTGCCTCTTCTGCTGGTGTTGGTGATGGTTGTTTTGTTCACCATCTTCACTGGAGACGATGAAGAGGAACCTGGCGACTGCCGGACAGTCCCAGTTCGCCGATGTGATTTGTGCGGAGGCTGGATTCGTACCCTCGGCCCTCTGAAAGTTAAGGTGAGGGACGCGGGCTGGCGAGCGGCCGGGAGGGAGGGAGGGACAGAGCTGGGAAGTGCCGGGAGGGGTTTCAAAGTGAGAGTAGGAGGGCAGGAGCCGTCCTGTTTGGTAAGGTTTAATGGAGCGGGTCGCTTTTCAGCTTGAGACCAGCGAGTGCCGGGCAGGGCAGTTCCGGTCTGTGTCTGTGGCGGTGTGTAGTTTGTGTAGTCTGTCTTGCGTGCCTTCCATATTGTTCGGGTCTCGACGCCGTCATCGGTGTTTGCCCTCGGGGAGCGTGGCGTGCGCTTTGGCAGCAGTCCCTAGGGTCTCGAACGGCCTTAGTCATTGGCACCGTCCCAGTCGGGTGCCGCTTTTCTTGCGCTCGGAGGTCTACAGCGTGGATCGGCGTCAGAAGGTTCCCGCCGGTTCTCTTTTGCGGCGCTCTTGTGGGCTGCTTTGGCAGCCCTGCTCTCTAGCTGTGCGTTGCCTCGGAACACGACTTCTTCCCCGCACCTTGATGTTCCTAGGTCAAGATGACAGGCTTCTTGCGCATCCACGATCTCGGTTGTGACGGTACCATCTTGTAACGGGCCGTTCATTTTGCCTCTTCTTCTTCGGGGCCGTCGTCGAGGCTCCTGGCTTCGTGGTCTTGGCTGCCGTCGGTCATCTTGCCTGCTGGCAACTCCTGTCCGGGAGTCATTCTTCTTGCGGAGAGTTTTCTCTCTCTCTTTGGATCGCCTCGTTGGTACGTTTTGCGTTGTGTGTTGCGTGCGTGAGCGCGTTTGGCTTGGAGCTGCTCTGCCCGGGGATCTAGAGTACAGGGGTAGGTGCAACAGCAATAGGAGCGTATGGGGGAGGTGGCCAAATGTCATGGGGTCAAGGTCAAAGGTCACAGTGCCTAGGGCCAAACTTCATGGGGGTCAGGGGTCAACAGTCACGGGTCAGCTGTCAAAGGGTTAGGATTAGGTTGTCAGTTTAGGTTTAGAGCTTAGGGTTAGGGTGTCATGTCAGGGTTGGGGTGGAGCCGCAGGCGGATGTGCTGTCTGAGGAGGTGAGGTGGGTGGGGGCTGGGTCCGTGTTGAATATCGTGGTATTGGGTGGTTGCTCAGTTAAGCCTTTCCCTTTTGTTTTGCAGGCGCTGCGCGGGCCATCGTTGGAACGGGACGAGCGTTTGAGGCGAGCTGCGCCTTAGGGCGGAGGAGCGTGGGGCCGGTGCCTTCTCGCGAGTGCTGTGCTAATTCTGTGCGTCTTGCTTTCTCAGGTATCCTGAGAGAAGATGGCTGCAGGCTGTGACCCTGGAAAGAGCAGGTAAGCGTAACGCTGTGGTGTGTCTGTGATGAAGCGGGCTTTTGGCAAAGTAGCTGGTGTTGGCTGATGGGTTACTTGCTGCCTCTTCTGCTTGTGTTGGTGGTGGTTGTTTTTTTCACTGTGGTGTGTGTGTGGTGAAGTGGGCTGTTGGGAAAGTAGCTGGTGTTGGCTGATGGGTTACTTGCTGCCTCTTCTGCTTGTGTTGGTGGTGGTTGTTTTTTTCACTGTCTTCACTGGAGACGATGAAGAGGAACCTGGCGACTGCCGGATGGTCCCAGTTCGCCCATGTGATTTGTGCGGGGGCTGGATTCGTACCCTTGGCCCTCTGAAAGTTAAGGTGAGGGACGCGGGCTGGGGAGCGGCAGAGCTGGGATGTGCCGGGAGGGGTTTCAAAGTTAGAGTAGGAGGGCAGGAACCGTCCTGTGTGGGCAGGGGAAGGGAGCGGGTCGCTTTTCAGCCCGAGACCAGCGCGTGCCGGGCAGGGCAGTTCCGGCCTGTGTCTGTGGTGGTGTGTAGTTTGCGTAGTCTGCCTTGCGTGCC
Organism: Astur gentilis; assembly: GCF_929443795.1. Lineage (NCBI taxonomy): Eukaryota > Metazoa > Chordata > Aves > Accipitriformes > Accipitridae > Astur > Astur gentilis. The sequence continues at coordinate 55,373,674 of NC_064881.1, forward strand.
TTCCATATTGTTCGGGTCTCGACGCCGTCGTCGGTCTTTGCGCTCGGGGAGTGTGTCGTGCGCTTTGGGAGCAGTCCCTAGGGTTTCGAATGGCCTTACTCATCTGCACCGTCCCAGTCGGGTGCCGCTTTTCTTGCGCTTGGAGGTCTAAAGCGTGTATCGGTGTCGGAACGTTCCTGCCGGTTCTCTCTTGCGGCCCTCTTCTGGCCTGCTTTGTCAGCTCTGCTCTCTAGCCGTGCGTTGTCTCGAAATGGGAGTTCCTCCCCGCACCTTGACGTTCCTAGGTCTCGATGACAGGCTTCTTGTGCATCCATGATCTCGGTCGTGACGGTACCATCGTGTAACGGGCCGTTCCTTTTGCCTTTTACTCTTTGGGGCCGTTGTCGAGGCTCACGGCTTCGTGGTCTTGGACGCCATAGGTAATCTTGCCGGCTGCCAGCTCCCGTCCGGGAGTCATTCTTCTTGCGGAGAGTTTTCTCTCTCTCTTTGGATCACCTCGTTGGTACGTTTTGCGTTGTGTGTGTTGCGTGCGTGAGCGCGTTTGGCTTGGAGCTGCTCTGCCCGGGGATCTAGAGTACAGGGGTAGGTGCAACAGCAATAGGAGCGTGTGGGGGATGTGGCCAAATGTCACGGGGTTAAGGTCTAAGGTCAGCAGGGTCAGTGGTCAAAGCTCACAGTGCCTGCCTAGGGCCAGACTTCATGGGGGTCAGGGGTCAACAGTCACAGGTCAGCTGTCAAGGGGTTAGGATTAGGGTGTCAGTTTAGGATTAGAGCTTAGGGTTAGGGAGTCACGTCAGGGTTGGGGTGGAGACGCAGGCCCATGTGCGGTCTGAGGAGGTGAGGTGGGTGTGGGCTGGGTCCGTGTTGAATATTGAGGTATTGGGTGGTTGCTCAGCTAAGCGTTTCCCTTTTGTTTTGCAGGCGCTGCGCGGGCCATCGTTGGAGCGGGACGAGCGTCTGAGGCGACCTGCGGCTTAGGGCGGAGGAGCGTGGGGCCGGTGCCTTCTCGCGAGTGCTGTGCTAATTCTGTGCGTCTTGCTTTCTCAGGTACCCTGAGAGACGATGGCTGCAGGGTGTGACCCTGGAAAGAGCAGGTACGCGTAACACTGTGGTGGCCGTGATGAAGCGGGCTTTTGGCAAAGCAGCTGGTGTTGGCTGATGGGTTACTTGCTGCCTCTTCTGCTGGTGTTGGTGGTGGTTGTTTTTTTCACTGTCTTCACTGGAGACGATGAAGAGGAACCTGGCGACTGCCGGATGGTCCCAGTTCGCCCACGTGATTTGTGCGGGGGCTGGATTCGTACCCTCGGCCCCCTGAAAGTTAAGGTGAGGGACGCGGGCTGGGGAGCGGCTGGGAGGGGTGGAGCTGGGATGTGCCGGGAGGGGTTTCAAAGTTAGAGTAGGAGGGCAGGAGCCGTCCTGTGTGGGCAGGGGAAGGGAGCGGGTCGCTTTTCAGCCCGAGACGAGCGCGTGCTGGGCAGGGCAGTTCCGGCCTGTGTCTGTGGTGGTGTGTAGTTTGCGTAGTCTGCCTTGCGTGCCTTCCATATTGTTCGGGTCTCGATGCCGTCGTCGGTCTTTGCCCTCGGGGAGCGTGGCGTGCGATTTGGGAGCAGTCCCTAGGGTTTCGAATGGCCTTACTCATCTGCACCGTCCCAGTCAGGTGCCGCTTTTCTTGCGCTCGGAGGTCAGAAGCGTGGATCGGCGTCGGAAGGTGCCAGCCGGTTCTCTTTTGCGGCGCTCTTGTGGGCTGCTTTGGCAGCTCTGCTCTCTAGCTGTGCGTTGTCTCGGAACACGACTTCTTCCCCGCACCTTGATGTTCCTAGGTCAAGATGACAGGCTTCTTGCGCATCCACGATCTCGGTTGTGACGGTACCATCTTGTAACGGGCCTTTCTTTTTGCCTCTTCTTCTTTGGGGCCGTCGTCGAGGCTCCTGGCTTCGTGGTCTTGGCCGCCGTAGGTCGTGTTGCCGGCTGGCAACTCCCGTCTGGGATTCATTCTTATTGCGGAGAGTTTTCTCTCTCTCTTTGGATCGCCTCGTTGGTACGTTTTGCGTTGTGTGTGTTGCGTGCGTGAGTGCGTTTGGCTTGGAGCTGCTCTGCCCGGGGATCTAGAGTAGTAGAGGGGTAGGTGCAACAGCAATAGGAGCGTATGGGGGAGGTGGCCGAATGTCATGGGGTCAAGGTCTAAGGTCAGCATGGTCAGTGGTCAAAGCTCACAGTGCCAAACTTCATGGGGGTCAGGGGTCAACAGTCACGGGTCAGCTGTCAAAGGGTTAGGATTAGGTTGTCAGTTTAGGATTAGAGCTTAGGTTTAGGGTGTCACGTCAGGGTTGGGGTGGAGCCGCAGGCGGATGTGCGGTCTGAGGAGGTGAGGTGGGTGGGGGCTGGGTCCATGTTGAATATCGTGGTATTGGGTGGTTGCTCAGTTAAGCGTTTCCCTTTTGTTTTGCAGGCGCTGCGCGGGCCATCTTTGGAACGGGACGAGCGTTTGAGGCGAGCTGCGCCTTAGGGCGGAGGAGCGTGGGGCCGGTGCCTTCTCGCAAGTGCTGTGCTAATTTTGTGCATCTTGCTTTCTCAGGTATCCTGAGAGAAGATGGCCGCAGGGTGTGACCCTGGATAAGAGCAGGTAAGAGTAACACTGTGGTGTGTCTGTGAAGAAGTGGGCTTCTGTCAAAGTAGCTGGTGCTGGCTGATGGGTTACTTGCTGCCTCTTCTGCTGGTGTTGGTGATGGTTGTTTTGTTCACCATCTTCACTGGAGACGATGAAGAGGAACCTGGCGACTGCCGGACAGTCCCAGTTCGCCGATGTGATTTGTGCGGAGGCTGGATTCGTACCCTCGGCCCTCTGAAAGTTAAGGTGAGGGACGCGGGCTGGCGAGCGGCCGGGAGGGAGGGAGGGACAGAGCTGGGAAGTGCCGGGAGGGGTTTCAAAGTGAGAGTAGGAGGGCAGGAGCCGTCCTGTTTGGTAAGGTTTAATGGAGCGGGTCGCTTTTCAGCCCGAGACCAGCGCGTGCCGGGCAGGGCAGTTCCGGTCTGTGTCTGTGGCGGTGTGTAGTTTGTGTAGTCTGTCTTGCGTGCCTTCCATATTGTTCGGGTCTCGACGCCGTCATCGGTGTTTGCCCTCGGGGAGCGTGGCGTGCGCTTTGGCAGCAGTCCCTAGGGTCTCGAACGGCCTTAGTCATTGGCACCGTCCCAGTCGGGTGCCGCTTTTCTTGCGCTCGGAGGTCTACAGCGTGGATTGGCGTCAGAAGGTTCCCGCCGGTTCTCTTTTGCGGCGCTCTTGTGGGCTGCTTTGGCAGCCCTGCTCTCTAGCTGTGCGTTGCCTCGGAACACGACTTCTTCCCCGCACCTTGATGTTCCTAGGTCAAGATGACAGGCTTCTTGCGCATCCACGATCTCGGTTGTGACGGTACCATCTTGTAACGGGCCGTTCATTTTGCCTCTTCTTCTTCGGGGCCGTCGTCGAGGCTCCTGGCTTCGTGGTCTTGGCCGCCGTCGGTCATCTTGCCTGCTGGCAACTCCTGTCCGGGAGTCATTCTTCTTGCGGAGAGTTTTCTCTCTCTCTTTGGATCGCCTCGTTGGTACGTTTTGCGTTGTGTGTGTTGCGTGCGTGAGCGCGTTTGGCTTGGAGCTGCTCTGCCCGGGGATCTAGAGTACAGGGGTAGGTGCAACAGCAATAGGAGCGTATGGGGGAGGTGGCCAAATGTCATGGGGTCAAGGTCAAAGGTCACAGTGCCTAGGGCCAAACTTCATGGGGGTCAGGGGTCAACAGTCACGGGTCAGCTGTCAAAGGGTTAGGATTAGGTTGTCAGTTTAGGTTTAGAGCTTAGGGTTAGGGTGTCATGTCAGGGTTGGGGTGGAGCCGCAGGCGGATGTGCTGTCTGAGGAGGTGAGGTGGGTGGGGGCTGGGTCCGTGTTGAATATCGTGGTATTGGGTGGTTGCTCAGTTAAGCCTTTCCCTTTTGTTTTGCAGGCGCTGCGCGGGCCATCGTTGGAACGGGACGAGCGTTTGAGGCGAGCTGCGCCTTAGGGCGGAGGAGCGTGGGGCCGGTGCCTTCTCGCGAGTGCTGTGCTAATTCTGTGCGTCTTGCTTTCTCAGGTATCCTGAGAGAAGATGGCTGCAGGCTGTGACCCTGGAAAGAGCAGGTAAGCGTAACGCTGTGGTGTGTCTGTGATGAAGCGGGCTTTTGGCAAAGTAGCTGGTGTTGGCTGATGGGTTACTTGCTGCCTCTTCTGCTTGTGTTGGTGGTGGTTGTTTTTTTCACTGTGGTGTGTGTGTGGTGAAGTGGGCTGTTGGGAAAGTAGCTGGTGTTGGCTGATGGGTTACTTGCTGCCTCTTCTGCTTGTGTTGGTGGTGGTTGTTTTTTTCACTGTCTTCACTGGAGACGATGAAGAGGAACCTGGCGACTGCCGGATGGTCCCAGTTCGCCCATGTGATTTGTGCGGGGGCTGGATTCGTACCCTTGGCCCTCTGAAAGTTAAGGTGAGGGACGCGGGCTGGGGAGCGGCAGAGCTGGGATGTGCCGGGAGGGGTTTCAAAGTTAGAGTAGGAGGGCAGGAACCGTCCTGTGTGGGCAGGGGAAGGGAGCGGGTCGCTTTTCAGCCCGAGACCAGCGCGTGCCGGGCAGGGCAGTTCCGGCCTGTGTCTGTGGTGGTGTGTAGTTTGCGTAGTCTGCCTTGCGTGCCTTCCATATTGTTCGGGTCTCGACGCCGTCGTCGGTCTTTGCGCTCGGGGAGTGTGTCGTGCGCTTTGGGAGCAGTCCCTAGGGTTTCGAATGGCCTTACTCATCTGCACCGTCCCAGTCGGGTGCCGCTTTTCTTGCGCTTGGAGGTCTAAAGCGTGTATCGGTGTCGGAACGTTCCTGCCGGTTCTCTCTTGCGGCCCTCTTCTGGCCTGCTTTGTCAGCTCTGCTCTCTAGCCGTGCGTTGTCTCGAAATGGGAGTTCCTCCCCGCACCTTGACGTTCCTAGGTCTCGATGACAGGCTTCTTGTGCATCCATGATCTCGGTCGTGACGGTACCATCGTGTAACGGGCCGTTCCTTTTGCCTTTTACTCTTTGGGGCCGTTGTCGAGGCTCACGGCTTCGTGGTCTTGGACGCCATAGGTAATCTTGCCGGCTGCCAGCTCCCGTCCGGGAGTCATTCTTCTTGCGGAGAGTTTTCTCTCTCTCTTTGGATCACCTCGTTGGTACGTTTTGCGTTGTGTGTGTTGCGTGCGTGAGCGCGTTTGGCTTGGAGCTGCTCTGCCCGGGGATCTAGAGTACAGGGGTAGGTGCAACAGCAATAGGAGCGTGTGGGGGATGTGGCCAAATGTCACGGGGTTAAGGTCTAAGGTCAGCAGGGTCAGTGGTCAAAGCTCACAGTGCCTGCCTAGGGCCAGACTTCATGGGGGTCAGGGGTCAACAGTCACAGGTCAGCTGTCAAGGGGTTAGGATTAGGGTGTCAGTTTAGGATTAGAGCTTAGGGTTAGGGAGTCACGTCAGGGTTGGGGTGGAGACGCAGGCCCATGTGCGGTCTGAGGAGGTGAGGTGGGTGTGGGCTGGGTCCGTGTTGAATATTGAGGTATTGGGTGGTTGCTCAGCTAAGCGTTTCCCTTTTGTTTTGCAGGCGCTGCGCGGGCCATCGTTGGAGCGGGACGAGCGTCTGAGGCGACCTGCGGCTTAGGGCGGAGGAGCGTGGGGCCGGTGCCTTCTCGCGAGTGCTGTGCTAATTCTGTGCGTCTTGCTTTCTCAGGTACCCTGAGAGACGATGGCTGCAGGGTGTGACCCTGGAAAGAGCAGGTACGCGTAACACTGTGGTGGCCGTGATGAAGCGGGCTTTTGGCAAAGCAGCTGGTGTTGGCTGATGGGTTACTTGCTGCCTCTTCTGCTGGTGTTGGTGGTGGTTGTTTTTTTCACTGTCTTCACTGGAGACGATGAAGAGGAACCTGGCGACTGCCGGATGGTCCCAGTTCGCCCACGTGATTTGTGCGGGGGCTGGATTCGTACCCTCGGCCCCCTGAAAGTTAAGGTGAGGGACGCGGGCTGGGGAGCGGCTGGGAGGGGTGGAGCTGGGATGTGCCGGGAGGGGTTTCAAAGTTAGAGTAGGAGGGCAGGAGCCGTCCTGTGTGGGCAGGGGAAGGGAGCGGGTCGCTTTTCAGCCCGAGACGAGCGCGTGCTGGGCAGGGCAGTTCCGGCCTGTGTCTGTGGTGGTGTGTAGTTTGCGTAGTCTGCCTTGCGTGCCTTCCATATTGTTCGGGTCTCGATGCCGTCGTCGGTCTTTGCCCTCGGGGAGCGTGGCGTGCGATTTGGGAGCAGTCCCTAGGGTTTCGAATGGCCTTACTCATCTGCACCGTCCCAGTCAGGTGCCGCTTTTCTTGCGCTCGGAGGTCAGAAGCGTGGATCGGCGTCGGAAGGTGCCAGCCGGTTCTCTTTTGCGGCGCTCTTGTGGGCTGCTTTGGCAGCTCTGCTCTCTAGCTGTGCGTTGTCTCGGAACACGACTTCTTCCCCGCACCTTGATGTTCCTAGGTCAAGATGACAGGCTTCTTGCGCATCCACGATCTCGGTTGTGACGGTACCATCTTGTAACGGGCCTTTCTTTTTGCCTCTTCTTCTTCGGGGCCGTCGTCGAGGCTCCTGGCTTCGTGGTCTTGGCCGCCGTAGGTCGTGTTGCCGGCTGGCAACTCCCGTCTGGGATTCATTCTTATTGCGGAGAGTTTTCTCTCTCTCTTTGGATCGCCTCGTTGGTACGTTTTGCGTTGTGTGTGTTGCGTGCGTGAGTGCGTTTGGCTTGGAGCTGCTCTGCCCGGGGATCTAGAGTAGTAGAGGGGTAGGTGCAACAGCAATAGGAGCGTATGGGGGAGGTGGCCGAATGTCATGGGGTCAAGGTCTAAGGTCAGCATGGTCAGTGGTCAAAGCTCACAGTGCCAAACTTCATGGGGGTCAGGGGTCAACAGTCACGGGTCAGCTGTCAAAGGGTTAGGATTAGGTTGTCAGTTTAGGATTAGAGCTTAGGTTTAGGGTGTCACGTCAGGGTTGGGGTGGAGCCGCAGGCGGATGTGCGGTCTGAGGAGGTGAGGTGGGTGGGGGCTGGGTCCATGTTGAATATCGTGGTATTGGGTGGTTGCTCAGTTAAGCGTTTCCCTTTTGTTTTGCAGGCGCTGCGCGGGCCATCTTTGGAACGGGACGAGCGTTTGAGGCGAGCTGCGCCTTAGGGCGGAGGAGCGTGGGGCCGGTGCCTTCTCGCAAGTGCTGTGCTAATTTTGTGCGTCTTGCTTTCTCAGGTATCCTGAGAGAAGATGGCCGCAGGGTGTGACCCTGGATAAGAGCAGGTAAGAGTAACACTGTGGTGTGTCTGTGAAGAAGTGGGCTTCTGTCAAAGTAGCTGGTGCTGGCTGATGGGTTACTTGCTGCCTCTTCTGCTGGTGTTGGTGATGGTTGTTTTGTTCACCATCTTCACTGGAGACGATGAAGAGGAACCTGGCGACTGCCGGACAGTCCCAGTTCGCCGATGTGATTTGTGCGGAGGCTGGATTCGTACCCTCGGCCCTCTGAAAGTTAAGGTGAGGGACGCGGGCTGGCGAGCGGCCGGGAGGGAGGGAGGGACAGAGCTGGGAAGTGCCGGGAGGGGTTTCAAAGTGAGAGTAGGAGGGCAGGAGCCGTCCTGTTTGGTAAGGTTTAATGGAGCGGGTCGCTTTTCAGCCCGAGACCAGCGCGTGCCGGGCAGGGCAGTTCCGGTCTGTGTCTGTGGCGGTGTGTAGTTTGTGTAGTCTGTCTTGCGTGCCTTCCATATTGTTCGGGTCTCGACGCCGTCATCGGTGTTTGCCCTCGGGGAGCGTGGCGTGCGCTTTGGCAGCAGTCCCTAGGGTCTCGAACGGCCTTAGTCATTGGCACCGTCCCAGTCGGGTGCCGCTTTTCTTGCGCTCGGAGGTCTACAGCGTGGATTGGCGTCAGAAGGTTCCCGCCGGTTCTCTTTTGCGGCGCTCTTGTGGGCTGCTTTGGCAGCCCTGCTCTCTAGCTGTGCGTTGCCTCGGAACACGACTTCTTCCCCGCACCTTGATGTTCCTAGGTCAAGATGACAGGCTTCTTGCGCATCCACGATCTCGGTTGTGACGGTACCATCTTGTAACGGGCCGTTCATTTTGCCTCTTCTTCTTCGGGGCCGTCGTCGAGGCTCCTGGCTTCGTGGTCTTGGCCGCCGTCGGTCATCTTGCCTGCTGGCAACTCCTGTCCGGGAGTCATTCTTCTTGCGGAGAGTTTTCTCTCTCTCTTTGGATCGCCTCGTTGGTACGTTTTGCGTTGTGTGTGTTGCGTGCGTGAGCGCGTTTGGCTTGGAGCTGCTCTGCCCGGGGATCTAGAGTACAGGGGTAGGTGCAACAGCAATAGGAGCGTATGGGGGAGGTGGCCAAATGTCATGGGGTCAAGGTCAAAGGTCACAGTGCCTAGGGCCAAACTTCATGGGGGTCAGGGGTCAACAGTCACGGGTCAGCTGTCAAAGGGTTAGGATTAGGTTGTCAGTTTAGGTTTAGAGCTTAGGGTTAGGGTGTCATGTCAGGGTTGGGGTGGAGCCGCAGGCGGATGTGCTGTCTGAGGAGGTGAGGTGGGTGGGGGCTGGGTCCGTGTTGAATATCGTGGTATTGGGTGGTTGCTCAGTTAAGCCTTTCCCTTTTGTTTTGCAGGCGCTGCGCGGGCCATCGTTGGAACGGGACGAGCGTTTGAGGCGAGCTGCGCCTTAGGGCGGAGGAGCGTGGGGCCGGTGCCTTCTCGCGAGTGCTGTGCTAATTCTGTGCGTCTTGCTTTCTCAGGTATCCTGAGAGAAGATGGCTGCAGGCTGTGACCCTGGAAAGAGCAGGTAAGCGTAACGCTGTGGTGTGTCTGTGATGAAGCGGGCTTTTGGCAAAGTAGCTGGTGTTGGCTGATGGGTTACTTGCTGCCTCTTCTGCTTGTGTTGGTGGTGGTTGTTTTTTTCACTGTGGTGTGTGTGTGGTGAAGTGGGCTGTTGGGAAAGTAGCTGGTGTTGGCTGATGGGTTACTTGCTGCCTCTTCTGCTTGTGTTGGTGGTGGTTGTTTTTTTCACTGTCTTCACTGGAGACGATGAAGAGGAACCTGGCGACTGCCGGATGGTCCCAGTTCGCCCATGTGATTTGTGCGGGGGCTGGATTCGTACCCTTGGCCCTCTGAAAGTTAAGGTGAGGGACGCGGGCTGGGGAGCGGCAGAGCTGGGATGTGCCGGGAGGGGTTTCAAAGTTAGAGTAGGAGGGCAGGAACCGTCCTGTGTGGGCAGGGGAAGGGAGCGGGTCGCTTTTCAGCCCGAGACCAGCGCGTGCCGGGCAGGGCAGTTCCGGCCTGTGTCTGTGGTGGTGTGTAGTTTGCGTAGTCTGCCTTGCGTGCCTTCCATATTGTTCGGGTCTCGACGCCGTCGTCGGTCTTTGCGCTCGGGGAGTGTGTCGTGCGCTTTGGGAGCAGTCCCTAGGGTTTCGAATGGCCTTACTCATCTGCACCGTCCCAGTCGGGTGCCGCTTTTCTTGCGCTTGGAGGTCTAAAGCGTGTATCGGTGTCGGAACGTTCCTGCCGGTTCTCTCTTGCGGCCCTCTTCTGGCCTGCTTTGTCAGCTCTGCTCTCTAGCCGTGCGTTGTCTCGAAATGGGAGTTCCTCCCCGCACCTTGACGTTCCTAGGTCTCGATGACAGGCTTCTTGTGCATCCATGATCTCGGTCGTGACGGTACCATCGTGTAACGGGCCGTTCCTTTTGCCTTTTACTCTTTGGGGCCGTTGTCGAGGCTCACGGCTTCGTGGTCTTGGACGCCATAGGTAATCTTGCCGGCTGCCAGCTCCCGTCCGGGAGTCATTCTTCTTGCGGAGAGTTTTCTCTCTCTCTTTGGATCACCTCGTTGGTACGTTTTGCGTTGTGTGTGTTGCGTGCGTGAGCGCGTTTGGCTTGGAGCTGCTCTGCCCGGGGATCTAGAGTACAGGGGTAGGTGCAACAGCAATAGGAGCGTGTGGGGGATGTGGCCAAATGTCACGGGGTTAAGGTCTAAGGTCAGCAGGGTCAGTGGTCAAAGCTCACAGTGCCTGCCTAGGGCCAGACTTCATGGGGGTCAGGGGTCAACAGTCACAGGTCAGCTGTCAAGGGGTTAGGATTAGGGTGTCAGTTTAGGATTAGAGCTTAGGGTTAGGGAGTCACGTCAGGGTTGGGGTGGAGACGCAGGCGGATGTGCGGTCTGAGGAGGTGAGGTGGGTGGGGGCTGGGTCCGTGTTGAATATTGAGGTATTGGGTGGTTGCTCAGTTAAGCGTTTCCCTTTTGTTTTGCAGGCGCTGCGCGGGCCATCTTTGGAACGGGACGAGCGTTTGAGGCGAGCTGCGCCTTAGGGCGGAGGAGCGTGGGGCCGGTGCCTTCTCGCAAGTGCTGTGCTAATTTTGTGCGTCTTGCTTTCTCAGGTATCCTGAGAGAAGATGGCCGCAGGGTGTGACCCTGGATAAGAGCAGGTAAGAGTAACACTGTGGTGTGTCTGTGAAGAAGTGGGCTTCTGTCAAAGTAGCTGGTGCTGGCTGATGGGTTACTTGCTGCCTCTTCTGCTGGTGTTGGTGATGGTTGTTTTGTTCACCATCTTCACTGGAGACGATGAAGAGGAACCTGGCGACTGCCGGACAGTCCCAGTTCGCCGATGTGATTTGTGCGGAGGCTGGATTCGTACCCTCGGCCCTCTGAAAGTTAAGGTGAGGGACGCGGGCTGGCGAGCGGCCGGGAGGGAGGGAGGGACAGAGCTGGGAAGTGCCGGGAGGGGTTTCAAAGTGAGAGTAGGAGGGCAGGAGCCGTCCTGTTTGGTAAGGTTTAATGGAGCGGGTCGCTTTTCAGCCCGAGACCAGCGCGTGCCGGGCAGGGCAGTTCCGGTCTGTGTCTGTGGCGGTGTGTAGTTTGTGTAGTCTGTCTTGCGTGCCTTCCATATTGTTCGGGTCTCGACGCCGTCATCGGTGTTTGCCCTCGGGGAGCGTGGCGTGCGCTTTGGCAGCAGTCCCTAGGGTCTCGAACGGCCTTAGTCATTGGCACCGTCCCAGTCGGGTGCCGCTTTTCTTGCGCTCGGAGGTCTACAGCGTGGATTGGCGTCAGAAGGTTCCCGCCGGTTCTCTTTTGCGGCGCTCTTGTGGGCTGCTTTGGCAGCCCTGCTCTCTAGCTGTGCGTTGCCTCGGAACACGACTTCTTCCCCGCACCTTGATGTTCCTAGGTCAAGATGACAGGCTTCTTGCGCATCCACGATCTCGGTTGTGACGGTACCATCTTGTAACGGGCCGTTCATTTTGCCTCTTCTTCTTCGGGGCCGTCGTCGAGGCTCCTGGCTTCGTGGTCTTGGCCGCCGTCGGTCATCTTGCCTGCTGGCAACTCCTGTCCGGGAGTCATTCTTCTTGCGGAGAGTTTTCTCTCTCTCTTTGGATCGCCTCGTTGGTACGTTTTGCGTTGTGTGTGTTGCGTGCGTGAGCGCGTTTGGCTTGGAGCTGCTCTGCCCGGGGATCTAGAGTACAGGGGTAGGTGCAACAGCAATAGGAGCGTATGGGGGAGGTGGCCAAATGTCATGGGGTCAAGGTCAAAGGTCACAGTGCCTAGGGCCAAACTTCATGGGGGTCAGGGGTCAACAGTCACGGGTCAGCTGTCAAAGGGTTAGGATTAGGTTGTCAGTTTAGGTTTAGAGCTTAGGGTTAGGGTGTCATGTCAGGGTTGGGGTGGAGCCGCAGGCGGATGTGCTGTCTGAGGAGGTGAGGTGGGTGGGGGCTGGGTCCGTGTTGAATATCGTGGTATTGGGTGGTTGCTCAGTTAAGCCTTTCCCTTTTGTTTTGCAGGCGCTGCGCGGGCCATCGTTGGAACGGGACGAGCGTTTGAGGCGAGCTGCGCCTTAGGGCGGAGGAGCGTGGGGCCGGTGCCTTCTCGCGAGTGCTGTGCTAATTCTGTGCGTCTTGCTTTCTCAGGTATCCTGAGAGAAGATGGCTGCAGGCTGTGACCCTGGAAAGAGCAGGTAAGCGTAACGCTGTGGTGTGTCTGTGATGAAGCGGGCTTTTGGCAAAGTAGCTGGTGTTGGCTGATGGGTTACTTGCTGCCTCTTCTGCTTGTGTTGGTGGTGGTTGTTTTTTTCACTGTGGTGTGTGTGTGGTGAAGTGGGCTGTTGGGAAAGTAGCTGGTGTTGGCTGATGGGTTACTTGCTGCCTCTTCTGCTTGTGTTGGTGGTGGTTGTTTTTTTCACTGTCTTCACTGGAGACGATGAAGAGGAACCTGGCGACTGCCGGATGGTCCCAGTTCGCCCATGTGATTTGTGCGGGGGCTGGATTCGTACCCTTGGCCCTCTGAAAGTTAAGGTGAGGGACGCGGGCTGGGGAGCGGCAGAGCTGGGATGTGCCGGGAGGGGTTTCAAAGTTAGAGTAGGAGGGCAGGAACCGTCCTGTGTGGGCAGGGGAAGGGAGCGGGTCGCTTTTCAGCCCGAGACCAGCGCGTGCCGGGCAGGGCAGTTCCGGCCTGTGTCTGTGGTGGTGTGTAGTTTGCGTAGTCTGCCTTGCGTGCCTTCCATATTGTTCGGGTCTCGACGCCGTCGTCGGTCTTTGCGCTCGGGGAGTGTGTCGTGCGCTTTGGGAGCAGTCCCTAGGGTTTCGAATGGCCTTACTCATCTGCACCGTCCCAGTCGGGTGCCGCTTTTCTTGCGCTTGGAGGTCTAAAGCGTGTATCGGTGTCGGAACGTTCCTGCCGGTTCTCTCTTGCGGCCCTCTTCTGGCCTGCTTTGTCAGCTCTGCTCTCTAGCCGTGCGTTGTCTCGAAATGGGAGTTCCTCCCCGCACCTTGACGTTCCTAGGTCTCGATGACAGGCTTCTTGTGCATCCATGATCTCGGTCGTGACGGTACCATCGTGTAACGGGCCGTTCCTTTTGCCTTTTACTCTTTGGGGCCGTTGTCGAGGCTCACGGCTTCGTGGTCTTGGACGCCATAGGTAATCTTGCCGGCTGCCAGCTCCCGTCCGGGAGTCATTCTTCTTGCGGAGAGTTTTCTCTCTCTCTTTGGATCACCTCGTTGGTACGTTTTGCGTTGTGTGTGTTGCGTGCGTGAGCGCGTTTGGCTTGGAGCTGCTCTGCCCGGGGATCTAGAGTACAGGGGTAGGTGCAACAGCAATAGGAGCGTGTGGGGGATGTGGCCAAATGTCACGGGGTTAAGGTCTAAGGTCAGCAGGGTCAGTGGTCAAAGCTCACAGTGCCTGCCTAGGGCCAGACTTCATGGGGGTCAGGGGTCAACAGTCACAGGTCAGCTGTCAAGGGGTTAGGATTAGGGTGTCAGTTTAGGATTAGAGCTTAGGGTTAGGGAGTCACGTCAGGGTTGGGGTGGAGACGCAGGCCCATGTGCGGTCTGAGGAGGTGAGGTGGGTGTGGGCTGGGTCCGTGTTGAATATTGAGGTATTGGGTGGTTGCTCAGCTAAGCGTTTCCCTTTTGTTTTGCAGGCGCTGCGCGGGCCATCGTTGGAGCGGGACGAGCGTCTGAGGCGACCTGCGGCTTAGGGCGGAGGAGCGTGGGGCCGGTGCCTTCTCGCGAGTGCTGTGCTAATTCTGTGCGTCTTGCTTTCTCAGGTACCCTGAGAGACGATGGCTGCAGGGTGTGACCCTGGAAAGAGCAGGTACGCGTAACACTGTGGTGGCCGTGATGAAGCGGGCTTTTGGCAAAGCAGCTGGTGTTGGCTGATGGGTTACTTGCTGCCTCTTCTGCTGGTGTTGGTGGTGGTTGTTTTTTTCACTGTCTTCACTGGAGACGATGAAGAGGAACCTGGCGACTGCCGGATGGTCCCAGTTCGCCCACGTGATTTGTGCGGGGGCTGGATTCGTACCCTCGGCCCCCTGAAAGTTAAGGTGAGGGACGCGGGCTGGGGAGCGGCTGGGAGGGGTGGAGCTGGGATGTGCCGGGAGGGGTTTCAAAGTTAGAGTAGGAGGGCAGGAGCCGTCCTGTGTGGGCAGGGGAAGGGAGCGGGTCGCTTTTCAGCCCGAGACGAGCGCGTGCTGGGCAGGGCAGTTCCGGCCTGTGTCTGTGGTGGTGTGTAGTTTGCGTAGTCTGCCTTGCGTGCCTTCCATATTGTTCGGGTCTCGATGCCGTCGTCGGTCTTTGCCCTCGGGGAGCGTGGCGTGCGATTTGGGAGCAGTCCCTAGGGTTTCGAATGGCCTTACTCATCTGCACCGTCCCAGTCAGGTGCCGCTTTTCTTGCGCTCGGAGGTCAGAAGCGTGGATCGGCGTCGGAAGGTGCCAGCCGGTTCTCTTTTGCGGCGCTCTTGTGGGCTGCTTTGGCAGCTCTGCTCTCTAGCTGTGCGTTGTCTCGGAACACGACTTCTTCCCCGCACCTTGATGTTCCTAGGTCAAGATGACAGGCTTCTTGCGCATCCACGATCTCGGTTGTGACGGTACCATCTTGTAACGGGCCTTTCTTTTTGCCTCTTCTTCTTCGGGGCCGTCGTCGAGGCTCCTGGCTTCGTGGTCTTGGCCGCCGTAGGTCGTGTTGCCGGCTGGCAACTCCCGTCTGGGATTCATTCTTATTGCGGAGAGTTTTCTCTCTCTCTTTGGATCGCCTCGTTGGTACGTTTTGCGTTGTGTGTGTTGCGTGCGTGAGTGCGTTTGGCTTGGAGCTGCTCTGCCCGGGGATCTAGAGTAGTAGAGGGGTAGGTGCAACAGCAATAGGAGCGTATGGGGGAGGTGGCCGAATGTCATGGGGTCAAGGTCTAAGGTCAGCATGGTCAGTGGTCAAAGCTCACAGTGCCAAACTTCATGGGGGTCAGGGGTCAACAGTCACGGGTCAGCTGTCAAAGGGTTAGGATTAGGTTGTCAGTTTAGGATTAGAGCTTAGGTTTAGGGTGTCACGTCAGGGTTGGGGTGGAGCCGCAGGCGGATGTGCGGTCTGAGGAGGTGAGGTGGGTGGGGGCTGGGTCCATGTTGAATATCGTGGTATTGGGTGGTTGCTCAGTTAAGCGTTTCCCTTTTGTTTTGCAGGCGCTGCGCGGGCCATCTTTGGAACGGGACGAGCGTTTGAGGCGAGCTGCGCCTTAGGGCGGAGGAGCGTGGGGCCGGTGCCTTCTCGCAAGTGCTGTGCTAATTTTGTGCATCTTGCTTTCTCAGGTATCCTGAGAGAAGATGGCCGCAGGGTGTGACCCTGGATAAGAGCAGGTAAGAGTAACACTGTGGTGTGTCTGTGAAGAAGTGGGCTTCTGTCAAAGTAGCTGGTGCTGGCTGATGGGTTACTTGCTGCCTCTTCTGCTGGTGTTGGTGATGGTTGTTTTGTTCACCATCTTCACTGGAGACGATGAAGAGGAACCTGGCGACTGCCGGACAGTCCCAGTTCGCCGATGTGATTTGTGCGGAGGCTGGATTCGTACCCTCGGCCCTCTGAAAGTTAAGGTGAGGGACGCGGGCTGGCGAGCGGCCGGGAGGGAGGGAGGGACAGAGCTGGGAAGTGCCGGGAGGGGTTTCAAAGTGAGAGTAGGAGGGCAGGAGCCGTCCTGTTTGGTAAGGTTTAATGGAGCGGGTCGCTTTTCAGCCCGAGACCAGCGCGTGCCGGGCAGGGCAGTTCCGGTCTGTGTCTGTGGCGGTGTGTAGTTTGTGTAGTCTGTCTTGCGTGCCTTCCATATTGTTCGGGTCTCGACGCCGTCATCGGTGTTTGCCCTCGGGGAGCGTGGCGTGCGCTTTGGCAGCAGTCCCTAGGGTCTCGAACGGCCTTAGTCATTGGCACCGTCCCAGTCGGGTGCCGCTTTTCTTGCGCTCGGAGGTCTACAGCGTGGATTGGCGTCAGAAGGTTCCCGCCGGTTCTCTTTTGCGGCGCTCTTGTGGGCTGCTTTGGCAGCCCTGCTCTCTAGCTGTGCGTTGCCTCGGAACACGACTTCTTCCCCGCACCTTGATGTTCCTAGGTCAAGATGACAGGCTTCTTGCGCATCCACGATCTCGGTTGTGACGGTACCATCTTGTAACGGGCCGTTCATTTTGCCTCTTCTTCTTCGGGGCCGTCGTCGAGGCTCCTGGCTTCGTGGTCTTGGCCGCCGTCGGTCATCTTGCCTGCTGGCAACTCCTGTCCGGGAGTCATTCTTCTTGCGGAGAGTTTTCTCTCTCTCTTTGGATCGCCTCGTTGGTACGTTTTGCGTTGTGTGTGTTGCGTGCGTGAGCGCGTTTGGCTTGGAGCTGCTCTGCCCGGGGATCTAGAGTACAGGGGTAGGTGCAACAGCAATAGGAGCGTATGGGGGAGGTGGCCAAATGTCATGGGGTCAAGGTCAAAGGTCACAGTGCCTAGGGCCAAACTTCATGGGGGTCAGGGGTCAACAGTCACGGGTCAGCTGTCAAAGGGTTAGGATTAGGTTGTCAGTTTAGGTTTAGAGCTTAGGGTTAGGGTGTCATGTCAGGGTTGGGGTGGAGCCGCAGGCGGATGTGCTGTCTGAGGAGGTGAGGTGGGTGGGGGCTGGGTCCGTGTTGAATATCGTGGTATTGGGTGGTTGCTCAGTTAAGCCTTTCCCTTTTGTTTTGCAGGCGCTGCGCGGGCCATCGTTGGAACGGGACGAGCGTTTGAGGCGAGCTGCGCCTTAGGGCGGAGGAGCGTGGGGCCGGTGCCTTCTCGCGAGTGCTGTGCTAAT
Source organism: Astur gentilis (assembly GCF_929443795.1). Lineage (NCBI taxonomy): Eukaryota > Metazoa > Chordata > Aves > Accipitriformes > Accipitridae > Astur > Astur gentilis. The sequence continues at coordinate 55,390,269 of NC_064881.1, forward strand.
TCTGTGCGTCTTGCTTTCTCAGGTATCCTGAGAGAAGATGGCTGCAGGCTGTGACCCTGGAAAGAGCAGGTAAGCGTAACGCTGTGGTGTGTCTGTGATGAAGCGGGCTTTTGGCAAAGTAGCTGGTGTTGGCTGATGGGTTACTTGCTGCCTCTTCTGCTTGTGTTGGTGGTGGTTGTTTTTTTCACTGTGGTGTGTGTGTGGTGAAGTGGGCTGTTGGGAAAGTAGCTGGTGTTGGCTGATGGGTTACTTGCTGCCTCTTCTGCTTGTGTTGGTGGTGGTTGTTTTTTTCACTGTCTTCACTGGAGACGATGAAGAGGAACCTGGCGACTGCCGGATGGTCCCAGTTCGCCCATGTGATTTGTGCGGGGGCTGGATTCGTACCCTTGGCCCTCTGAAAGTTAAGGTGAGGGACGCGGGCTGGGGAGCGGCAGAGCTGGGATGTGCCGGGAGGGGTTTCAAAGTTAGAGTAGGAGGGCAGGAACCGTCCTGTGTGGGCAGGGGAAGGGAGCGGGTCGCTTTTCAGCCCGAGACCAGCGCGTGCCGGGCAGGGCAGTTCCGGCCTGTGTCTGTGGTGGTGTGTAGTTTGCGTAGTCTGCCTTGCGTGCCTTCCATATTGTTCGGGTCTCGACGCCGTCGTCGGTCTTTGCGCTCGGGGAGTGTGTCGTGCGCTTTGGGAGCAGTCCCTAGGGTTTCGAATGGCCTTACTCATCTGCACCGTCCCAGTCGGGTGCCGCTTTTCTTGCGCTTGGAGGTCTAAAGCGTGTATCGGTGTCGGAACGTTCCTGCCGGTTCTCTCTTGCGGCCCTCTTCTGGCCTGCTTTGTCAGCTCTGCTCTCTAGCCGTGCGTTGTCTCGAAATGGGAGTTCCTCCCCGCACCTTGACGTTCCTAGGTCTCGATGACAGGCTTCTTGTGCATCCATGATCTCGGTCGTGACGGTACCATCGTGTAACGGGCCGTTCCTTTTGCCTTTTACTCTTTGGGGCCGTTGTCGAGGCTCACGGCTTCGTGGTCTTGGACGCCATAGGTAATCTTGCCGGCTGCCAGCTCCCGTCCGGGAGTCATTCTTCTTGCGGAGAGTTTTCTCTCTCTCTTTGGATCACCTCGTTGGTACGTTTTGCGTTGTGTGTGTTGCGTGCGTGAGCGCGTTTGGCTTGGAGCTGCTCTGCCCGGGGATCTAGAGTACAGGGGTAGGTGCAACAGCAATAGGAGCGTGTGGGGGATGTGGCCAAATGTCACGGGGTTAAGGTCTAAGGTCAGCAGGGTCAGTGGTCAAAGCTCACAGTGCCTGCCTAGGGCCAGACTTCATGGGGGTCAGGGGTCAACAGTCACAGGTCAGCTGTCAAGGGGTTAGGATTAGGGTGTCAGTTTAGGATTAGAGCTTAGGGTTAGGGAGTCACGTCAGGGTTGGGGTGGAGACGCAGGCCCATGTGCGGTCTGAGGAGGTGAGGTGGGTGTGGGCTGGGTCCGTGTTGAATATTGAGGTATTGGGTGGTTGCTCAGCTAAGCGTTTCCCTTTTGTTTTGCAGGCGCTGCGCGGGCCATCGTTGGAGCGGGACGAGCGTCTGAGGCGACCTGCGGCTTAGGGCGGAGGAGCGTGGGGCCGGTGCCTTCTCGCGAGTGCTGTGCTAATTCTGTGCGTCTTGCTTTCTCAGGTACCCTGAGAGACGATGGCTGCAGGGTGTGACCCTGGAAAGAGCAGGTACGCGTAACACTGTGGTGGCCGTGATGAAGCGGGCTTTTGGCAAAGCAGCTGGTGTTGGCTGATGGGTTACTTGCTGCCTCTTCTGCTGGTGTTGGTGGTGGTTGTTTTTTTCACTGTCTTCACTGGAGACGATGAAGAGGAACCTGGCGACTGCCGGATGGTCCCAGTTCGCCCACGTGATTTGTGCGGGGGCTGGATTCGTACCCTCGGCCCCCTGAAAGTTAAGGTGAGGGACGCGGGCTGGGGAGCGGCTGGGAGGGGTGGAGCTGGGATGTGCCGGGAGGGGTTTCAAAGTTAGAGTAGGAGGGCAGGAGCCGTCCTGTGTGGGCAGGGGAAGGGAGCGGGTCGCTTTTCAGCCCGAGACGAGCGCGTGCTGGGCAGGGCAGTTCCGGCCTGTGTCTGTGGTGGTGTGTAGTTTGCGTAGTCTGCCTTGCGTGCCTTCCATATTGTTCGGGTCTCGATGCCGTCGTCGGTCTTTGCCCTCGGGGAGCGTGGCGTGCGATTTGGGAGCAGTCCCTAGGGTTTCGAATGGCCTTACTCATCTGCACCGTCCCAGTCAGGTGCCGCTTTTCTTGCGCTCGGAGGTCAGAAGCGTGGATCGGCGTCGGAAGGTGCCAGCCGGTTCTCTTTTGCGGCGCTCTTGTGGGCTGCTTTGGCAGCTCTGCTCTCTAGCTGTGCGTTGTCTCGGAACACGACTTCTTCCCCGCACCTTGATGTTCCTAGGTCAAGATGACAGGCTTCTTGCGCATCCACGATCTCGGTTGTGACGGTACCATCTTGTAACGGGCCTTTCTTTTTGCCTCTTCTTCTTCGGGGCCGTCGTCGAGGCTCCTGGCTTCGTGGTCTTGGCCGCCGTAGGTCGTGTTGCCGGCTGGCAACTCCCGTCTGGGATTCATTCTTATTGCGGAGAGTTTTCTCTCTCTCTTTGGATCGCCTCGTTGGTACGTTTTGCGTTGTGTGTGTTGCGTGCGTGAGTGCGTTTGGCTTGGAGCTGCTCTGCCCGGGGATCTAGAGTAGTAGAGGGGTAGGTGCAACAGCAATAGGAGCGTATGGGGGAGGTGGCCGAATGTCATGGGGTCAAGGTCTAAGGTCAGCATGGTCAGTGGTCAAAGCTCACAGTGCCAAACTTCATGGGGGTCAGGGGTCAACAGTCACGGGTCAGCTGTCAAAGGGTTAGGATTAGGTTGTCAGTTTAGGATTAGAGCTTAGGTTTAGGGTGTCACGTCAGGGTTGGGGTGGAGCCGCAGGCGGATGTGCGGTCTGAGGAGGTGAGGTGGGTGGGGGCTGGGTCCATGTTGAATATCGTGGTATTGGGTGGTTGCTCAGTTAAGCGTTTCCCTTTTGTTTTGCAGGCGCTGCGCGGGCCATCTTTGGAACGGGACGAGCGTTTGAGGCGAGCTGCGCCTTAGGGCGGAGGAGCGTGGGGCCGGTGCCTTCTCGCAAGTGCTGTGCTAATTTTGTGCATCTTGCTTTCTCAGGTATCCTGAGAGAAGATGGCCGCAGGGTGTGACCCTGGATAAGAGCAGGTAAGAGTAACACTGTGGTGTGTCTGTGAAGAAGTGGGCTTCTGTCAAAGTAGCTGGTGCTGGCTGATGGGTTACTTGCTGCCTCTTCTGCTGGTGTTGGTGATGGTTGTTTTGTTCACCATCTTCACTGGAGACGATGAAGAGGAACCTGGCGACTGCCGGACAGTCCCAGTTCGCCGATGTGATTTGTGCGGAGGCTGGATTCGTACCCTCGGCCCTCTGAAAGTTAAGGTGAGGGACGCGGGCTGGCGAGCGGCCGGGAGGGAGGGAGGGACAGAGCTGGGAAGTGCCGGGAGGGGTTTCAAAGTGAGAGTAGGAGGGCAGGAGCCGTCCTGTTTGGTAAGGTTTAATGGAGCGGGTCGCTTTTCAGCCCGAGACCAGCGCGTGCCGGGCAGGGCAGTTCCGGTCTGTGTCTGTGGCGGTGTGTAGTTTGTGTAGTCTGTCTTGCGTGCCTTCCATATTGTTCGGGTCTCGACGCCGTCATCGGTGTTTGCCCTCGGGGAGCGTGGCGTGCGCTTTGGCAGCAGTCCCTAGGGTCTCGAACGGCCTTAGTCATTGGCACCGTCCCAGTCGGGTGCCGCTTTTCTTGCGCTCGGAGGTCTACAGCGTGGATTGGCGTCAGAAGGTTCCCGCCGGTTCTCTTTTGCGGCGCTCTTGTGGGCTGCTTTGGCAGCCCTGCTCTCTAGCTGTGCGTTGCCTCGGAACACGACTTCTTCCCCGCACCTTGATGTTCCTAGGTCAAGATGACAGGCTTCTTGCGCATCCACGATCTCGGTTGTGACGGTACCATCTTGTAACGGGCCGTTCATTTTGCCTCTTCTTCTTCGGGGCCGTCGTCGAGGCTCCTGGCTTCGTGGTCTTGGCCGCCGTCGGTCATCTTGCCTGCTGGCAACTCCTGTCCGGGAGTCATTCTTCTTGCGGAGAGTTTTCTCTCTCTCTTTGGATCGCCTCGTTGGTACGTTTTGCGTTGTGTGTGTTGCGTGCGTGAGCGCGTTTGGCTTGGAGCTGCTCTGCCCGGGGATCTAGAGTACAGGGGTAGGTGCAACAGCAATAGGAGCGTATGGGGGAGGTGGCCAAATGTCATGGGGTCAAGGTCAAAGGTCACAGTGCCTAGGGCCAAACTTCATGGGGGTCAGGGGTCAACAGTCACGGGTCAGCTGTCAAAGGGTTAGGATTAGGTTGTCAGTTTAGGTTTAGAGCTTAGGGTTAGGGTGTCATGTCAGGGTTGGGGTGGAGCCGCAGGCGGATGTGCTGTCTGAGGAGGTGAGGTGGGTGGGGGCTGGGTCCGTGTTGAATATCGTGGTATTGGGTGGTTGCTCAGTTAAGCCTTTCCCTTTTGTTTTGCAGGCGCTGCGCGGGCCATCGTTGGAACGGGACGAGCGTTTGAGGCGAGCTGCGCCTTAGGGCGGAGGAGCGTGGGGCCGGTGCCTTCTCGCGAGTGCTGTGCTAATTCTGTGCGTCTTGCTTTCTCAGGTATCCTGAGAGAAGATGGCTGCAGGCTGTGACCCTGGAAAGAGCAGGTAAGCGTAACGCTGTGGTGTGTCTGTGATGAAGCGGGCTTTTGGCAAAGTAGCTGGTGTTGGCTGATGGGTTACTTGCTGCCTCTTCTGCTTGTGTTGGTGGTGGTTGTTTTTTTCACTGTGGTGTGTGTGTGGTGAAGTGGGCTGTTGGGAAAGTAGCTGGTGTTGGCTGATGGGTTACTTGCTGCCTCTTCTGCTTGTGTTGGTGGTGGTTGTTTTTTTCACTGTCTTCACTGGAGACGATGAAGAGGAACCTGGCGACTGCCGGATGGTCCCAGTTCGCCCATGTGATTTGTGCGGGGGCTGGATTCGTACCCTTGGCCCTCTGAAAGTTAAGGTGAGGGACGCGGGCTGGGGAGCGGCAGAGCTGGGATGTGCCGGGAGGGGTTTCAAAGTTAGAGTAGGAGGGCAGGAACCGTCCTGTGTGGGCAGGGGAAGGGAGCGGGTCGCTTTTCAGCCCGAGACCAGCGCGTGCCGGGCAGGGCAGTTCCGGCCTGTGTCTGTGGTGGTGTGTAGTTTGCGTAGTCTGCCTTGCGTGCCTTCCATATTGTTCGGGTCTCGACGCCGTCGTCGGTCTTTGCGCTCGGGGAGTGTGTCGTGCGCTTTGGGAGCAGTCCCTAGGGTTTCGAATGGCCTTACTCATCTGCACCGTCCCAGTCGGGTGCCGCTTTTCTTGCGCTTGGAGGTCTAAAGCGTGTATCGGTGTCGGAACGTTCCTGCCGGTTCTCTCTTGCGGCCCTCTTCTGGCCTGCTTTGTCAGCTCTGCTCTCTAGCCGTGCGTTGTCTCGAAATGGGAGTTCCTCCCCGCACCTTGACGTTCCTAGGTCTCGATGACAGGCTTCTTGTGCATCCATGATCTCGGTCGTGACGGTACCATCGTGTAACGGGCCGTTCCTTTTGCCTTTTACTCTTTGGGGCCGTTGTCGAGGCTCACGGCTTCGTGGTCTTGGACGCCATAGGTAATCTTGCCGGCTGCCAGCTCCCGTCCGGGAGTCATTCTTCTTGCGGAGAGTTTTCTCTCTCTCTTTGGATCACCTCGTTGGTACGTTTTGCGTTGTGTGTGTTGCGTGCGTGAGCGCGTTTGGCTTGGAGCTGCTCTGCCCGGGGATCTAGAGTACAGGGGTAGGTGCAACAGCAATAGGAGCGTGTGGGGGATGTGGCCAAATGTCACGGGGTTAAGGTCTAAGGTCAGCAGGGTCAGTGGTCAAAGCTCACAGTGCCTGCCTAGGGCCAGACTTCATGGGGGTCAGGGGTCAACAGTCACAGGTCAGCTGTCAAGGGGTTAGGATTAGGGTGTCAGTTTAGGATTAGAGCTTAGGGTTAGGGAGTCACGTCAGGGTTGGGGTGGAGACGCAGGCCCATGTGCGGTCTGAGGAGGTGAGGTGGGTGTGGGCTGGGTCCGTGTTGAATATTGAGGTATTGGGTGGTTGCTCAGCTAAGCGTTTCCCTTTTGTTTTGCAGGCGCTGCGCGGGCCATCGTTGGAGCGGGACGAGCGTCTGAGGCGACCTGCGGCTTAGGGCGGAGGAGCGTGGGGCCGGTGCCTTCTCGCGAGTGCTGTGCTAATTCTGTGCGTCTTGCTTTCTCAGGTACCCTGAGAGACGATGGCTGCAGGGTGTGACCCTGGAAAGAGCAGGTACGCGTAACACTGTGGTGGCCGTGATGAAGCGGGCTTTTGGCAAAGCAGCTGGTGTTGGCTGATGGGTTACTTGCTGCCTCTTCTGCTGGTGTTGGTGGTGGTTGTTTTTTTCACTGTCTTCACTGGAGACGATGAAGAGGAACCTGGCGACTGCCGGATGGTCCCAGTTCGCCCACGTGATTTGTGCGGGGGCTGGATTCGTACCCTCGGCCCCCTGAAAGTTAAGGTGAGGGACGCGGGCTGGGGAGCGGCTGGGAGGGGTGGAGCTGGGATGTGCCGGGAGGGGTTTCAAAGTTAGAGTAGGAGGGCAGGAGCCGTCCTGTGTGGGCAGGGGAAGGGAGCGGGTCGCTTTTCAGCCCGAGACGAGCGCGTGCTGGGCAGGGCAGTTCCGGCCTGTGTCTGTGGTGGTGTGTAGTTTGCGTAGTCTGCCTTGCGTGCCTTCCATATTGTTCGGGTCTCGATGCCGTCGTCGGTCTTTGCCCTCGGGGAGCGTGGCGTGCGATTTGGGAGCAGTCCCTAGGGTTTCGAATGGCCTTACTCATCTGCACCGTCCCAGTCAGGTGCCGCTTTTCTTGCGCTCGGAGGTCAGAAGCGTGGATCGGCGTCGGAAGGTGCCAGCCGGTTCTCTTTTGCGGCGCTCTTGTGGGCTGCTTTGGCAGCTCTGCTCTCTAGCTGTGCGTTGTCTCGGAACACGACTTCTTCCCCGCACCTTGATGTTCCTAGGTCAAGATGACAGGCTTCTTGCGCATCCACGATCTCGGTTGTGACGGTACCATCTTGTAACGGGCCTTTCTTTTTGCCTCTTCTTCTTCGGGGCCGTCGTCGAGGCTCCTGGCTTCGTGGTCTTGGCCGCCGTAGGTCGTGTTGCCGGCTGGCAACTCCCGTCTGGGATTCATTCTTATTGCGGAGAGTTTTCTCTCTCTCTTTGGATCGCCTCGTTGGTACGTTTTGCGTTGTGTGTGTTGCGTGCGTGAGTGCGTTTGGCTTGGAGCTGCTCTGCCCGGGGATCTAGAGTAGTAGAGGGGTAGGTGCAACAGCAATAGGAGCGTATGGGGGAGGTGGCCGAATGTCATGGGGTCAAGGTCTAAGGTCAGCATGGTCAGTGGTCAAAGCTCACAGTGCCAAACTTCATGGGGGTCAGGGGTCAACAGTCACGGGTCAGCTGTCAAAGGGTTAGGATTAGGTTGTCAGTTTAGGATTAGAGCTTAGGTTTAGGGTGTCACGTCAGGGTTGGGGTGGAGCCGCAGGCGGATGTGCGGTCTGAGGAGGTGAGGTGGGTGGGGGCTGGGTCCATGTTGAATATCGTGGTATTGGGTGGTTGCTCAGTTAAGCGTTTCCCTTTTGTTTTGCAGGCGCTGCGCGGGCCATCTTTGGAACGGGACGAGCGTTTGAGGCGAGCTGCGCCTTAGGGCGGAGGAGCGTGGGGCCGGTGCCTTCTCGCAAGTGCTGTGCTAATTTTGTGCGTCTTGCTTTCTCAGGTATCCTGAGAGAAGATGGCCGCAGGGTGTGACCCTGGATAAGAGCAGGTAAGAGTAACACTGTGGTGTGTCTGTGAAGAAGTGGGCTTCTGTCAAAGTAGCTGGTGCTGGCTGATGGGTTACTTGCTGCCTCTTCTGCTGGTGTTGGTGATGGTTGTTTTGTTCACCATCTTCACTGGAGACGATGAAGAGGAACCTGGCGACTGCCGGACAGTCCCAGTTCGCCGATGTGATTTGTGCGGAGGCTGGATTCGTACCCTCGGCCCTCTGAAAGTTAAGGTGAGGGACGCGGGCTGGCGAGCGGCCGGGAGGGAGGGAGGGACAGAGCTGGGAAGTGCCGGGAGGGGTTTCAAAGTGAGAGTAGGAGGGCAGGAGCCGTCCTGTTTGGTAAGGTTTAATGGAGCGGGTCGCTTTTCAGCCCGAGACCAGCGCGTGCCGGGCAGGGCAGTTCCGGTCTGTGTCTGTGGCGGTGTGTAGTTTGTGTAGTCTGTCTTGCGTGCCTTCCATATTGTTCGGGTCTCGACGCCGTCATCGGTGTTTGCCCTCGGGGAGCGTGGCGTGCGCTTTGGCAGCAGTCCCTAGGGTCTCGAACGGCCTTAGTCATTGGCACCGTCCCAGTCGGGTGCCGCTTTTCTTGCGCTCGGAGGTCTACAGCGTGGATCGGCGTCAGAAGGTTCCCGCCGGTTCTCTTTTGCGGCGCTCTTGTGGGCTGCTTTGGCAGCCCTGCTCTCTAGCTGTGCGTTGCCTCGGAACACGACTTCTTCCCCGCACCTTGATGTTCCTAGGTCAAGATGACAGGCTTCTTGCGCATCCACGATCTCGGTTGTGACGGTACCATCTTGTAACGGGCCGTTCATTTTGCCTCTTCTTCTTCGGGGCCGTCGTCGAGGCTCCTGGCTTCGTGGTCTTGGCCGCCGTCGGTCATCTTGCCTGCTGGCAACTCCTGTCCGGGAGTCATTCTTCTTGCGGAGAGTTTTCTCTCTCTCTTTGGATCGCCTCGTTGGTACGTTTTGCGTTGTGTGTGTTGCGTGCGTGAGCGCGTTTGGCTTGGAGCTGCTCTGCCCGGGGATCTAGAGTACAGGGGTAGGTGCAACAGCAATAGGAGCGTATGGGGGAGGTGGCCAAATGTCATGGGGTCAAGGTCAAAGGTCACAGTGCCTAGGGCCAAACTTCATGGGGGTCAGGGGTCAACAGTCACGGGTCAGCTGTCAAAGGGTTAGGATTAGGTTGTCAGTTTAGGTTTAGAGCTTAGGGTTAGGGTGTCATGTCAGGGTTGGGGTGGAGCCGCAGGCGGATGTGCTGTCTGAGGAGGTGAGGTGGGTGGGGGCTGGGTCCGTGTTGAATATCGTGGTATTGGGTGGTTGCTCAGTTAAGCCTTTCCCTTTTGTTTTGCAGGCGCTGCGCGGGCCATCGTTGGAACGGGACGAGCGTTTGAGGCGAGCTGCGCCTTAGGGCGGAGGAGCGTGGGGCCGGTGCCTTCTCGCGAGTGCTGTGCTAATTCTGTGCGTCTTGCTTTCTCAGGTATCCTGAGAGAAGATGGCTGCAGGCTGTGACCCTGGAAAGAGCAGGTAAGCGTAACGCTGTGGTGTGTCTGTGATGAAGCGGGCTTTTGGCAAAGTAGCTGGTGTTGGCTGATGGGTTACTTGCTGCCTCTTCTGCTTGTGTTGGTGGTGGTTGTTTTTTTCACTGTGGTGTGTGTGTGGTGAAGTGGGCTGTTGGGAAAGTAGCTGGTGTTGGCTGATGGGTTACTTGCTGCCTCTTCTGCTTGTGTTGGTGGTGGTTGTTTTTTTCACTGTCTTCACTGGAGACGATGAAGAGGAACCTGGCGACTGCCGGATGGTCCCAGTTCGCCCATGTGATTTGTGCGGGGGCTGGATTCGTACCCTTGGCCCTCTGAAAGTTAAGGTGAGGGACGCGGGCTGGGGAGCGGCAGAGCTGGGATGTGCCGGGAGGGGTTTCAAAGTTAGAGTAGGAGGGCAGGAACCGTCCTGTGTGGGCAGGGGAAGGGAGCGGGTCGCTTTTCAGCCCGAGACCAGCGCGTGCCGGGCAGGGCAGTTCCGGCCTGTGTCTGTGGTGGTGTGTAGTTTGCGTAGTCTGCCTTGCGTGCCTTCCATATTGTTCGGGTCTCGACGCCGTCGTCGGTCTTTGCGCTCGGGGAGTGTGTCGTGCGCTTTGGGAGCAGTCCCTAGGGTTTCGAATGGCCTTACTCATCTGCACCGTCCCAGTCGGGTGCCGCTTTTCTTGCGCTTGGAGGTCTAAAGCGTGTATCGGTGTCGGAACGTTCCTGCCGGTTCTCTCTTGCGGCCCTCTTCTGGCCTGCTTTGTCAGCTCTGCTCTCTAGCCGTGCGTTGTCTCGAAATGGGAGTTCCTCCCCGCACCTTGACGTTCCTAGGTCTCGATGACAGGCTTCTTGTGCATCCATGATCTCGGTCGTGACGGTACCATCGTGTAACGGGCCGTTCCTTTTGCCTTTTACTCTTTGGGGCCGTTGTCGAGGCTCACGGCTTCGTGGTCTTGGACGCCATAGGTAATCTTGCCGGCTGCCAGCTCCCGTCCGGGAGTCATTCTTCTTGCGGAGAGTTTTCTCTCTCTCTTTGGATCACCTCGTTGGTACGTTTTGCGTTGTGTGTGTTGCGTGCGTGAGCGCGTTTGGCTTGGAGCTGCTCTGCCCGGGGATCTAGAGTACAGGGGTAGGTGCAACAGCAATAGGAGCGTGTGGGGGATGTGGCCAAATGTCACGGGGTTAAGGTCTAAGGTCAGCAGGGTCAGTGGTCAAAGCTCACAGTGCCTGCCTAGGGCCAGACTTCATGGGGGTCAGGGGTCAACAGTCACAGGTCAGCTGTCAAGGGGTTAGGATTAGGGTGTCAGTTTAGGATTAGAGCTTAGGGTTAGGGAGTCACGTCAGGGTTGGGGTGGAGACGCAGGCCCATGTGCGGTCTGAGGAGGTGAGGTGGGTGTGGGCTGGGTCCGTGTTGAATATTGAGGTATTGGGTGGTTGCTCAGCTAAGCGTTTCCCTTTTGTTTTGCAGGCGCTGCGCGGGCCATCGTTGGAGCGGGACGAGCGTCTGAGGCGACCTGCGGCTTAGGGCGGAGGAGCGTGGGGCCGGTGCCTTCTCGCGAGTGCTGTGCTAATTCTGTGCGTCTTGCTTTCTCAGGTACCCTGAGAGACGATGGCTGCAGGGTGTGACCCTGGAAAGAGCAGGTACGCGTAACACTGTGGTGGCCGTGATGAAGCGGGCTTTTGGCAAAGCAGCTGGTGTTGGCTGATGGGTTACTTGCTGCCTCTTCTGCTGGTGTTGGTGGTGGTTGTTTTTTTCACTGTCTTCACTGGAGACGATGAAGAGGAACCTGGCGACTGCCGGATGGTCCCAGTTCGCCCACGTGATTTGTGCGGGGGCTGGATTCGTACCCTCGGCCCCCTGAAAGTTAAGGTGAGGGACGCGGGCTGGGGAGCGGCTGGGAGGGGTGGAGCTGGGATGTGCCGGGAGGGGTTTCAAAGTTAGAGTAGGAGGGCAGGAGCCGTCCTGTGTGGGCAGGGGAAGGGAGCGGGTCGCTTTTCAGCCCGAGACGAGCGCGTGCTGGGCAGGGCAGTTCCGGCCTGTGTCTGTGGTGGTGTGTAGTTTGCGTAGTCTGCCTTGCGTGCCTTCCATATTGTTCGGGTCTCGATGCCGTCGTCGGTCTTTGCCCTCGGGGAGCGTGGCGTGCGATTTGGGAGCAGTCCCTAGGGTTTCGAATGGCCTTACTCATCTGCACCGTCCCAGTCAGGTGCCGCTTTTCTTGCGCTCGGAGGTCAGAAGCGTGGATCGGCGTCGGAAGGTGCCAGCCGGTTCTCTTTTGCGGCGCTCTTGTGGGCTGCTTTGGCAGCTCTGCTCTCTAGCTGTGCGTTGTCTCGGAACACGACTTCTTCCCCGCACCTTGATGTTCCTAGGTCAAGATGACAGGCTTCTTGCGCATCCACGATCTCGGTTGTGACGGTACCATCTTGTAACGGGCCTTTCTTTTTGCCTCTTCTTCTTCGGGGCCGTCGTCGAGGCTCCTGGCTTCGTGGTCTTGGCCGCCGTAGGTCGTGTTGCCGGCTGGCAACTCCCGTCTGGGATTCATTCTTATTGCGGAGAGTTTTCTCTCTCTCTTTGGATCGCCTCGTTGGTACGTTTTGCGTTGTGTGTGTTGCGTGCGTGAGTGCGTTTGGCTTGGAGCTGCTCTGCCCGGGGATCTAGAGTAGTAGAGGGGTAGGTGCAACAGCAATAGGAGCGTATGGGGGAGGTGGCCGAATGTCATGGGGTCAAGGTCTAAGGTCAGCATGGTCAGTGGTCAAAGCTCACAGTGCCAAACTTCATGGGGGTCAGGGGTCAACAGTCACGGGTCAGCTGTCAAAGGGTTAGGATTAGGTTGTCAGTTTAGGATTAGAGCTTAGGTTTAGGGTGTCACGTCAGGGTTGGGGTGGAGCCGCAGGCGGATGTGCGGTCTGAGGAGGTGAGGTGGGTGGGGGCTGGGTCCATGTTGAATATCGTGGTATTGGGTGGTTGCTCAGTTAAGCGTTTCCCTTTTGTTTTGCAGGCGCTGCGCGGGCCATCGTTGGAACGGGACGAGCGTTTGAGGCGAGCTGCGCCTTAGGGCGGAGGAGCGTGGGGCCGGTGCCTTCTCGCAAGTGCTGTGCTAATTCTGTGCGTCTTGCTTTGTCAGGTATCCTGAGAGAAGATGGCCGCAGGGTGTGACCCTGGATAAGAGCAGGTAAGCGTAACGCTGTGGTGTGTCTGTGAAGAAGCGGGATTTTGGCAAAGTAGCTGGTGTTGGCTGATGGGTTACTTGCTGCCTCTTCTGCTGGTGTTGGTGGTGGTTGTTTTTTTCACTGTGGCGTGTGTGTGGTGAAGTGGGCTGTTGGGAAAGTAGCTGGTGTTGGCTGATGGGTTACTTGCTGCCTCTTCTGCTTGTGTTGGTGGTGGTTGTTTTTTTCACTGTGGTGTGTGTGTGGTGAAGTGGGCTGTTGGGAAAGTAGCTGGTGTTGGCTGATGGGTTACTTGCTGCTTCTTCTGCTGGTGTTGGTGGTGGTTGTTTTTTTCACTGTCTTCACTGGAGACGATGAAGAGGAACCTGGCGACTGCCGGACAGTCCCAGTTCGCCCACGTGATTTGTGCGGGGGCTGGATTCGTACCCTCGGCCCTCTGAAAGTTAAGGTGAGGGACGCGGGCTGGCGAGCGGCCGGGAGGGAGGGAGGGAGGGACAGAGCTGGGAAGTGCCGGGAGGGGTTTCAAAGTGAGAGTAGGAGGGCAGGAACCGTCCTGTTTGGTAAGGTTTAATGGAGCGGGTCGCTTTTCAGCCCGAGACCAGCGCGTGCCGGGCAGGGCAGTTCCGGTCTGTGTCTGTGGCGGTGTGTAGTTTGTGTAGTCTGTCTTGCGTGCCTTCCATATTGTTCGGGTCTCGACGCCGTCATCGGTGTTTGCCCTCGGGGAGCGTGGCGTGCGCTTTGGCAGCAGTCCCTAGGGTCTCGAACGGCCTTAGTCATTGGCACCGTCCCAGTCGGGTGCCGCTTTTCTTGCGCTCGGAGGTCTACAGCGTGGATCGGCGTCGGAAGGTTCCCGCCGGTTCTCTTTTGCGGCGCTCTTGTGGGCTGCTTTGGCAGCCCTGCTCTCTAGCTGTGCGTTGTCTCGGAACACGACTTCTTCCCCGCACCTTGATGTTCCTAGGTCTCGATGACAGGCTTCTTGTGTGTCCATGATCTCGGTCGTGACGGTACCATCGTGTAACGGGCCGTTCCTTTTGCCTTTTATTCTTTGGGGCCGTTGTCGAGGCTCACGGCTTTGTGGTCTTGGACGCCGTAGGTAATCTTGCCGGCTGGCAGCTCCCTTCTGGGAGTCATTCTTCTTGTCGAGAGTTTTCTCTCTCTCTTTGAATCACCTCGTAGCTACGTTTTGTGTTGTACGCATGGGTGCGTTTGGCTTGGAGCTCCTCTGTCCGGTGACCTGGAGTCAGGGCTAGGTGCAACAGCTGTAGGAGTCTCTGGGTGTAACATTGATTTGCCGTGATTGTTTAGGCAAGGGTTGTCAAGTCATCTGAGATTGGGTAGCTGTCGGTGGGCTTTTTGGACGGCCAAATTGACAGTGTTTTACAGAGGTGATTGGAGCTGTGTGGTGTGGGCTGTTGAGGTTTAATGAAGCAGATTTGAGTCTCTGAGGTGTTATGTCTTGCATGGGAAAGGCTTAAAGTTTTGGTCTTTTCTTATTTTTTTTCTTTTTCTCACAGGGCAGGCTGTAGTTGCACTCCAGATGGTCTTCGTAGATGGAATCAAGGCCTCTGGAATTGTGAAGCTCTTGCTGTGCAGCCAGGTGACTCTTTCAATATGGGATTTTTTTCAGATGCCAAGGGATAAGCTGTGTGTGACGGAGGAGGGGAGTGGAGCATAAGAAGGTGGGTCCGTGAGAGGAATCGGACGGAATATGTGGCTGGTGGCACTAGGACTAGCTGAGCGGGTTCTTTTTTTCTTGTATGTGGAAGGTCACAGGCAAGGAGCGAAGCGGGCCATGGGTAGCGGAGGTGACTCGGGTAAGGCGAGTCGTGACTGCTGGGTTAAAGGAACTGTTCCTTTAAAGTGTCCTGTTGTTGGCTGAGTTGAAAGCATCCCTTGTTTAGAAGGTCATCTACCTAATTTAGAAGGCCATCTATGGGTTTTTTTATCTACCTCGCAGACAAGTTAAGTTGAATTCCTGACCTGGTCCCATTGCTGATGCAATAGGTGTAGCTGTAGCACAGGAGTAGGAGTAATGCAATTTCCTGGGGGGGTTACTTTCTCTGTTCAGGGTCTCAATTGCTGTAAATTTAAGGCAGGTGAAAACAGTGCTGCTGTCCCTGCAGCTGAGTCTATAACTTCTGGTGGTTTGCCCTTCCCCTTTCCCAGGTGACTGTGCTAAGGGTGGTGGGCGGGGCCTTGGGGGTATTTGAGCCACAGCCTCTGCTGGGGGAGCTCATTGTGCCTCTGGGTTTCTTTGGTGTTGGTGCTCAGCTCTTCCTTGAGTGCTTTGCAGCTTTTGAGTTGGCTCAGCCCTTTGGGAAGAGGTGTCTGCCTGAGGTAAGAGCTTTAGGACCAGTCAAGGTTCAGCAGCATGTGTGGTAGAAAGTAACACTTGTATGCAGCTTTTTTTTTTTTCTTTCTTTTGTTCAGGTCAGTACTTTTGTTTTGAGTGTTCAGGGGTAGAAAGATGGTTTCATAGTAGGCTTTGTTTGTTTTCTTTTTTTTGTTTTTTTTTAATTGATGCATTGTGTTTTCCTGGTATTTCCAACTGTAATGAAAATGGAACCTTGTTATTTCACCAGTTCTGCTGTATACTGTGTCAGTTGATGATATCTGTCTTAAGAGGAATGATGGTGACGTTGTTTAGTAGGGGTTAGGGTGAGCATCTTGTATGTATTTGTATATGGAGTTTTAGTACTACTGAAGAAAGCAGCAGGGCTGTGAGGCAGAATGGCTTTTCAGGGTCTGGGATGCCTCATGGCCTTTCCTCATTGTCCACAGAACGCCAAGTTGTCCCTAGAATCCTTGCAGCTGGTGGCAGGCCCCTCATAGATTACAAGGCTTGGGACTTGACTTTCTTTTGTGGGCATGGAGCAGAGGTCAGAGTCTCTCTGAAGCTGTAGGTTAGGGGATGCCCCCAGAATTTGGGATGTGGCTCAGAAGAGTGGCTCCTGAGGAGTAGGCACTGAAGGGGGTTCAGGAGTGCAGATTGAGGGCAGGAGATGTCAGGAAGCAGTGGGGTTCCTTTCCTGAGTGTTGAGGAGAAGAAAAGGGGTTTCTTAAGTTTTGGGACTGCTGGAGAAAGGGAGGAGGGTTGACCAGCCCTTCTCAGAAGAGTTTTACAGTGGGATTTGAATGTCATAGAATCATAAAATGGTTTGGAAGGCACCATAAAGATCCTCTAGTTCAACTCCCCTTCCCTCCAGGGGAGTCATTCTGTGAGACCAGGTTGCTAAAAGCCCCATTTGACATGGCCTTGAATGCTTCCAGGGAGGGAGCACCCGCAGGTTCTCTGGGCAACGTGTTCCAGTGTCTCGCCACCCCTAGTAAGAAATGTCTTTCTCATGCCTAAACTAAATGTACCCTCTTTAGGACTAAAGTCGTTACCGCCTTGTCCTATGGCTGTACACCCTTGTAAAAAGTCCCTCTGCAGGTTTCTTATGGGCACACTTTATGTACCGTGAAGTGCACTGTAAGGTCTCCTCCTAAGCTACATGCTGGTCCGAGAAGGTGAGGTGGTCGTCGACCGGGTCGGTGTTGAATAGCAAAGTATTTTGGGGCTGCCCGGTTCAGCATTTACCTTCTGTTCTGGAGGCTATCTTGCTCTTGCAAGGAGCGAAGCGGGCCATGGGTAGCAGAGGTGACTCGGGCAAGGTGAGTCGTGACTGCTGGGTTAAAGGAACTGTTCTTTTGGGGGTGTTGTATTGTTGGCAAAGTTGAAAGCATCTCGTTTGTGTTTTTTGCAGATGGTACGCATGCTTTGACGTGGAAATTTCTTGATGACAGAGTGGGGTAGTTGAGCAGCCAAGGTAAGGGAGAGGGAGTTGCAAATCAGACCGGGCAGGCCGCAGTTTCGGGCAGCCTCTCGGCATGCATCTCTTTTTTCCAGGTGGTGCATGTAACCTCAGAGGGGTGAAGACGCAGGGCAATGTACAGCCTAAGGAGGTGAGGTGGTTGTCGGCTGGGTCTGTGTTGTATATCAAAGTATTAGGTGGTTGCTCATTTGGTTCTTTACCTTTTGTTTTGCAGGCACTGCGCGGGCCAGCTTTGGAATGGGACGAGTGTTGTAGGCGAGCTGTGTCTTAGGAGGAGCGTGGGGCCGGTGCCTTCTTGTGAGGGCTGTGCTAATTCTGTGTGTCTTGCTTTGTCAGGTACCCTGAGAGATGATGGCTGCAGGGGGTGACCCTGGAAAGAGCAGGTAGGCATAACACTGTGGTGTGTGTGTGATGAAGTGGGCTGTTGGGAAAGTACCTGGTGTTGGCTGATGGGTTACTTACTGCCTCTTCTGATTGTGTTGGTGGTGGTTTGGTTTTTTTTGACTGTCTTCACTGCAGACGAGGAAGAGGAACCTGCTGACTGCCAGATGGTCCCAGTTAGCCGATGTCAGTTGTGTGGAGGCTGGATTTGTACCCTTGGCCTTCTGAAAGGTAAGGTGAGGGACATGGGCTGGGGAGTGGCCGGGAGGGAGGGACAGAGCTGGGAAGTGCTGGCAGTGGTTTTAAAGTAGAGTAGGAGGGCAGGAGCAGTCCTCTGTGGGAAGGCGAAGGGAGCGTGTCACTTTTCAGCTCTAGAGCAGCGCATGCTGGGCAGGGCAGTTCCGGTCTGTGTCTGTGGTGGTGTGTAGTTTGTGTACTGTCTTGTGTGCCTTCGACCTTGTTCGGGTCTCGACGCCGTCATCAGTCTTTGCGCTCGGGGAGCGTGGCGTGTGATTTGGCATCAGTCCCTCGCGTCTTGTATGGCATTGTTCATAGGCACCGTGCTAATCAGGTGCTGCTTTTCTTGCGCTTGGAGGTCTGAAGCGTGGATCGGCGTCGGAAGGTTTCCGCCGGTTCTCTTCTGCGGCGCTCTTGTGGGCTGCTTTGTCAGCTCTGCTCTCTAGCTGTGCGTTGTCTCGGGACGGGAGTTCTTCCCCGCCCCTTGCCATTCCTAGGTCTCAATGACAGGCTTCTTGCGCGTCCACGATCTCGGTCGTGATGGTACCATCTTGTAACGGGCCATTCCTTTTGCCTCTTCTTCTTCGGGGCCATCGTCGAGGCTCCTGGCTTCGTGGTCTTGGACACTGTAGGTCATCTTGCTGGCTGGCAGCTCCTGTCCGGGAGTCATTCTTCTTGTCGAGAGTTTTCTCTCTCTCTTTGGATCACCTCGTTGCTATGTTTTGTGTGGTGTGCGTGGGTGCGTTTGGCTTGGAGCTGCTCTGCCCAGGGATCTAGAGTAGAGGGGTAGGTGCAACAGCAATAGGAGCATATGAGGGAGGTGGTCAAATGTCATGGGGTCAAGGTCAAAGGTCAGCATGGTCAGTGCTCAAAGCTCACAGTGCCTAGGGTCAAACTTCATGGGGGTCAGCGGTCAACAGTCACGGGTCAGCTGTCAAAGGGTTAGGACTAGGTTGTCAGTTTAGGTTTAGAGCTTAGGTTTAGGGTGTCATGTTAGGGTTAGGCTGTTGGTTTAGGGTGTCTGGTTAGGATTACGTTTCCAGGTTAGGGTAAGGGTGTTCTGTTGGAGGTCAGGGGGAGTGCGTCACCCTAGGGTTAATGTGTCGGGTTAGGGGTTAGGGTGTGGGGTTGAGCTGTCAGGTGAGGGTCATTAGGGTCAGGGGTTTAGGGAGTTAGGGGTTAGGGTCATTAGGGTTAGGGGTCAGGGTTAAAGGTTAGTGCTGTTACGGTGTTGGGTTAGGGTGTTGCCTTAGGGTTATAGCGTTGCTTTAGGGTGTTGTGTTAGGGTTAGAGCGTCACCCTAGGGTTAGGGTGTTGGGTTAGGGTATTGGCATAGGATGTTGCCTTAGGGTTAGCGCATAGCCTTAGGGTGTTGCCTTAGGGTTAGGGCGTTGCCTTACGGTTAGGGCATCGCCTTGGGTTGTTGACTCTAGGGTTATGGCCTTGCCTTAGGGTGTGGCCTTAGGGTGTTGACTTAGCGTTAGGGTGTGGCCTTAGGGTGTTGACTTAGCGTTAGGGTGTGGCCTTAGGGTGTTGACTTAGCGTTAGGGTGTGGCCTTAGGGTGTTGACTTAGCGTTAGGGTGTGGCCTTAGGGTGTTGACTTAGCGTTAGGGCCTTGCCTTAGGGTGTTGACTTAGCGTTAGGGCCTTGCCTTAGGGTGTTGACTTAGCGTTAGGGCCTTGCCTTAGGGTGTTGACTTAGGCTTAGAGTGTTGGGTTTTGGTGTTGATTTAGGGTTAGGGTGTTGTCTTAGGGTTAGGGCCTCTCCTTAGGGTTATGGCCCTGCCTTGGGGTGTTGAATTATGGTTAGAGTGTCGGGTTATGCTGTTGACTTAGGGTTAGGGCCTTGCCTTAAGGTGTTGCGTTAGGGTCTTGCCTTAGGGTATTTCATTACGGTTAGGGCCTTGCCTTAGGGTGTCGCCTTAGGGTTAGGGCCTTGCCTTAGGGTGTCGCCTTAGGGTTAGGGCCTTGCTTTAGGGTTAGGGCCTTGCCTTAGGGTGTCGCCTTAGGGTTAGGGCCTTGCCTTATGGTGTCGCCTTAGGGTTTTGACTTAGGGTTAGGGTGTCGCCTTAGGGTTAGGGCCTTGCCTTAGGGTGTCGCCTTAGGGTTAGGGCCTTGCCTTAGGGTGTCGCCTTAGGGTTAGGGCCTTGCCTTAGGGTTAGGGCCTTGCCTTAGGGTGTCGCCTTAGGGTTAGGGCCTTGCCTTAGGGTGTCGCCTTAGGGTTAGGGCCTTGCCTTAGGGTGTCGCCTTAGGGTTAGGGCCTTGCCTTAGGGTGTCGCCTTAGGGTTAGGGCCTTGCCTTAGGGTGTCGCCTTAGGGTGTCGCCTTAGGGTTAGGGCCTTGCCTTAGGGTGTCGCCTTAGGGTTAGGGCCTTGCCTTAGGGTGTCGCCTTAGGGTTTTGACTTAGGGTTAGGGTGTCGCCTTAGGGTTAGGGCCTTGCCTTAGGGTGTCGCCTTAGGGTTTGGGCCTTGCCTTAGGGTGTCGCCTTAGGGTTTGGGCCTTGCCTTAGGGTGTCGCCTTAGGGTTTGGGCCTTGCCTTAGGGTGTCGCCTTAGGGTTAGGGCCTTGCCTTAGGGTGTCGCCTTAGGGTTTTGACTTAGGGTTAGGGTGTCGCCTTAGGGTTAGGGCCTTGCCTTTGGGTGTCGCCTTAGGGTTTTGACTTAGGGTTAGGGTGTCGCCTTAGGGTTAGGGCCTTGCCTTTGGGTGTCGCCTTAGGGTTTTGACTTAGGGTTAGGGTGTCGCCTTAGGGTTAGGGCCTTGCCTTTGGGTGTCGCCTTAGGGTTTTGACTTAGGGTTAGGGTGTCGCCTTAGGGTTAGGGCCTTGCCTCAGGGTGTCGCCTTAGGGTTAGGGCCTTGCCTTAGGGTGGCGCCTTAGGGTTTTGACTTAGGGTTAGGGTGTCGCCTTAGGGTTTTGACTTAGGGTTAGGGTGTCGCCTTAGGGTTTTGACTTAGGGTTCGGGTGTCGCCTTAGGGTTAGGGCCTTGCCTTTGGGTGTCGCCTTAGGGTTTTGACTTAGGGTTAGGGTGTTGCCTTAGGGTTAGGGCCTTGCCTTATGGTGTCGCCTTAGGGTTTTGACTTAGGGTTAGGGTGTCGCCTTAGGGTTAGGGCCTTGCCTTAGGGTGTCGCCTTAGGGTTAGGGCCTTGCCTTAGGGTGTCGCCTTAGGGTTTTGACTTAGGGTTAGGGTGTCGCCTTAGGGTTAGGGCCTTGCCTCAGGGTGTCGCCTTAGGGTTAGGGCCTTGCCTTAGGGTGGCGCCTTAGGGTTTTGAGTTAGGGTTAGGGTGTCGCCTTAGGGTTTTGACTTAGGGTTCGGGTGTCGCCTTAGGGTTTTGACTTAGGGTTAGGGTGTCGCCTTAGGGTTAGGGCCTTGCCTCAGGGTGTCGCCTTAGGGTTTTGACTTAGGGTTAGGGTGTCGCCTTAGGGTTAGGGCCTTGCCTTAGGGTGTCGCCTTAGGGTTTTGACTTAGGGTTAGGGTGTCGCCTTAGGGTTAGGGCCTTGCCTTAGGGTGTCGCCTTAGGGTTAGGGCCTTGCCTTAGGGTGTCGCCTTAGGGTTAGGGCCTTGCCTTAGGGTGTCGCCTTAGGGTTAGGGCCTTGCCTTAGGGTGTCGCCTTAGGGTTTTGACTTAGGGTTAGGGTGTCGCCTTAGGGTTTGGGCCTTGCCTTAGGCTGTCGCCTTAGGGTTTTGACTTAGGGTTAGGGCGTCGCCTTAGGGTTAGGTCCTTGCCTTAGGTTGTCGCCTTAGGGTTAGGGCCTTGCCTTAGGTTGTCGCCTTAGGGTTAGGGCCTTGCCTTAGGGTGTCGCCTTAGGGTTTGGGCTTTGCCTTAGGCTGTCGCCTTAGGGTTAGGACCTTGCCTTAGGGTGTCGCCTTAGGGTTTGGGCCTTGCTTTAGGCTGTCGCCTTATGGTTTTGACTTACTGTTAGGGTGTCGCCTTAGGGTTTTGACTTAGGGTTAGGGTGTCGCCTTAGGGTTAGGGCCTTGCCTTAGGGTGTCGCCTTAGGGTTTGGGCCTTGCCTTAGGCTGTCGCCTTAGGGTTAGGGCCTTGCCTTAGGCTGTCGCCTTAGGGTTTGGGCCTTGCCTCAGGGTGTCGCCTTAGGGTTTGGGCCTTGCCTTAGGCTGTCGCCTTAGGGTTAGGGCCTTGCCTTAGGGTGTCGCCTTAGGGTTTGGGCCTTGCCTTAGGGTGTCGCCTTAGGGTTTGGGCCTTGCCTTAGGGTTTTGACTTAGGGTTAGGGTGTCGCCTTAGGGTTTTGACTTAGGGTTAGGGTGATGCCTTAGGGTTAGGGCCTTGCCTTAGGGTGTCGCCTTAGGGTTTTGACTTAGGGTTAGGGTGTCGCCTTAGGGTTAGGGCCTTGCCTTAGGGTGTCGCCTTAGGGTTTGGGCCTTGCCTTAGGCTGTCGCCTTAGGGTTTTGACTTAGGGTTAGGGCGTCGCCTTAGGGTTAGGGCCTTGCCTTATGGTGTCGCCTTAGGGTTTTGACTTAGGGTTAGGGTGTCGCCTTAGGGTTAGGGCCTTGCCTCAGGGTGTCGCCTTAGGGTTAGGGCCTTGCCTTAGGGTGTCGCCTTTGGGTTTTGACTTAGGGTTAGGGTGTCGCCTTAGGGTTAGGGCCTTGCCTTTGGGTGTCGCCTTAGGGTTTTGACTTAGGGTTAGGGTGTCGCCTTAGGGTTAGGGCCTTGCCTTATGGTGTCGCCTTAGGGTTTTGACTTAGGGTTAGGGTGTCGCCTTAGGGTTAGGGCCTTGCCTTAGGGTGTCGCCTTAGGGTTAGGGCCTTGCCTTAGGGTGGCGCCTTAGGGTTTTGACTTAGGGTTAGGGTGTCGCCTTAGGGTTTTGACTTAGGGTTCGGGTGTCGCCTTAGGGTTTTGACTTAGGGTTAGGGTGTCGCCTTAGGGTTAGGGCCTTGCCTTTGGGTGTCGCCTTAGGGTTTTGACTTAGGGTTAGGGTGTCGCCTTAGGGTTAGGGCCTTGCCTTATGGTGTCGCCTTAGGGTTTTGACTTAGGGTTAGGGTGTCGCCTTAGGGTTAGGGCCTTGCCTCAGGGTGTCGCCTTAGGGTTAGGGCCTTGCCTTAGGCTGTCGCCTTAGGGTTAGGGCCTTGCCTTAGGCTGTCGCCTTAGGGTTAGGGCCTTGCCTCAGGGTGTCGCCTTAGGGTTAGGGCCTTGCCTTAGGGTGTCGCCTTAGGGTTTGGGCCTTGCCTTAGGGTTTTGACTTAGGGTTAGGGCCTTGCCTTAGGTTGTCGCCTTAGGGTTAGGGCCTTGCCTTAGGGTGTCGCCTTAGGGTTTTGACTTAGGGTTCGGGTGTCGCCTTAGGGTTTTGACTTAGGGTTAGGGTGTCGCCTTAGGGTTAGGGCCTTGCCTTAGGGTGTCGCCTTAGGGTTTTGACTTAGGGTTAGGGTGTCGCCTTAGGGTTAGGGCCTTGCCTTAGGGTGTCGCCTTAGGGTTTTGACTTAGGGTTAGGGTGTCGCCTTAGGGTTAGGGCCTTGCCTCAGGGTGTCGCCTTAGGGTTTTGACTTAGGGTTAGGGTGTCGCCTTAGGGTTAGGGCCTTGCCTTAGGGTGTCGCCTTAGGGTTTTGACTTAGGGTTAGGGTGTCGCCTTAGGGTTAGGGCCTTGCCTCAGGGTGTCGCCTTAGGGTTTTGACTTAGGGTTAGGGTGTCGCCTTAGGGTTAGGGCCTTGCCTTAGGGTGTCGCCTTAGGGTTTTGACTTAGGGTTAGGGTGTCGCCTTAGGGTTAGGGCCTTGCCTTTGGGTGTCGCCTTAGGGTTTTGACTTAGGGTTAGGGTGTTGCCTTAGTGTTAGGGCCTTGCCTTATGGTGTCGCCTTAGGGTTTTGACTTAGGGTTAGGGTGTCGCCTTAGGGTTAGGGCCTTGCCTTAGGGTGTCGCCTTAGGGTTAGGGCCTTGCCTTAGGGTGTCGCCTTAGGGTTTTGACTTAGGGTTAGGGTGTCGCCTTAGGGTTTGGGCCTTGCCTCAGGGTGTCGCCTTAGGGTTAGGGCCTTGCCTTAGGGTGGCGCCTTAGGGTTTTGAGTTAGGGTTAGGGTGTCGCCTTAGGGTTTTGACTTAGGGTTCGGGTGTCGCCTTAGGGTTTTGACTTAGGGTTAGGGTGTCGCCTTAGGGTTAGGGCCTTGCCTTAGGGTGTCGCCTTAGGGTTAGGGCCTTGCCTTAGGGTGTCGCCTTAGGGTTAGGGCCTTGCCTTAGGGTGTCGCCTTAGGGTTAGGGCCTTGCCTTAGGGTGTCGCCTTAGGGTTTTGACTTAGGGTTAGGGTGTCGCCTTAGGGTTTGGGCCTTGCCTTAGGCTGTCGCCTTAGGGTTTTGACTTAGGGTTAGGGCGTCGCCTTAGGGTTAGGGCCTTGCCTTAGGTTGTCGCCTTAGGGTTAGGGCCTTGCCTTAGGTTGTCGCCTTAGGGTTAGGGCCTTGCCTTAGGGTGTCGCCTTAGGGTTAGGGCCTTGCCTTAGGG